>NC_088885.1:129341202-129476202 GCF_037157495.1 Lathamus discolor | reverse complement strand
ACCACAAAAACTGTGATATTTTTTTCTTTTTTACTCTAAATATGTAGAGATTATGTTATAGGTGCAGCAACCCAGAATAACATCTTGCTTTGTGTGTGTGTCTGTGTCATTGGTGGTTTTTTTATTTTTTTCTTTAAAAAAATAGGTATTTCGATTTGTAGCATGGAACCCCTAAGCTGAAGTAACACCTTTGCCTAGAAGCAAATGTACATTCTGGCCACAGTGATTGAATGTACCATTGTATAACTTCCTTTCTCAAAGGAAAGACAGCTGGAACCCAGGGTTAACTGTATGCATGCTTTATAAGTAAAAATTATAAAATCATAGAATCATAGAATAGTTAGGGTTGGAAAGAAGCTTAAGATCATCTAGTTCCAACCCCTTGCCATGGGCAGGGACACCTCACACTAAAACTGTCTCACCCAAGGTTCTGTCCAACCTGGCCTTGAACACCTCCAGCGATAGACCATTCACAGCTGCCCTGGGAAACCCATTCCAGTGCCTTACCACCTAACAGGAAAGAAATTCTTCCTTAGACCCAATCTAAACTTCCCCTGTTTGAGTCTGAACCTGTTAACCTTTGTCCTATCACGACAGTCCCTAATGAGAAGTCCATCCTCAGAATCCCTGAAGGCCCCCTTCAGATGCTGGAAGTCTGCTATGAGGTGTCCATGCAGCCTTCTCTTCTCCAGGCTGAACATCCTTGTGGCCCTCCTCTGCACTTGTTCCAGCAGTTCCATGTCCTTTTTATGTTGAGGACACCAGAACTGCACACAATACTCCAGGTGAGGTCTCACAAGAGCAGAGTAGAGGAGCAGGATCACCTCCTTCAACCTGCTGGTCATGCTCTTTTTGATGCAGCCCAGGATACGGTTGGCTTTCTGGACTGCAAGTTCACACTGAAGCCGGCTCATGTTCATTTTCTCATCAACCGACACCTCCAGGTCCTTCTCTGCAGGGCTGCTCTGAAACTCTTCTCTGCCCAACCTGTAGCTGTGCCTGGGATTGTTCCAACTCAGGTGTAGAACCTTGCACTTGGCATGGTTAAAATTTATCTTTGAACTTTATCTGCTTTGATTTGTTAAAAAAAAAAAAAAAAAAAGAAAACCAAAAAGCCTTACTCTCATGTAGTCTGGTCTAGATCTTCTCGTTATCTCCTGTTTCTAAAACGCACTCTTAAATTTCCATAAATGTTATCTGCTAAGATTGGAGAATGCTGCTGACAGATGAGCAAATACAAATCAAAGAAATACGTAGAGAAAAGTGCAAAGCACATACCATTTAAGACAGACAGTTAATATAATGTCATGTGGAGAGATCAGAAACGTACAAGATGTTTTAAATTAGACGTGTTGGGTTGAGGGGGGCATCACGCATCCCAACACACCCAGTCAGTTGCCAACAGCTATAATAAATGCGCAAAACCATGCAAAGATATTCCAGCCACTCCAGCCAATGAGCCAGCTTCATTTGGAGCTCAGCTCAGACACCTCTATACAAACGCCCATAGCATGGGGAACAAACAGGAGGAATTAGAGATGTGTGCACGTCTACACAGGTATGATATAATACGCATCACAGAAACATGGGGGGATGGCTCCTGTGACTGGAGTGTTGGAATGGAAGGTTACAGGCTCTTTAGAAAAGACAGACCCAGCAGGCAGGGAAGGGGGAGTTGCTATTTATGTTAGGGATAGGCTGGAGAGTATGGAACTCTGCCTGGGGACAGGTGATCAGTCAACAGAGAGTTTGTGGGTCAGGGTTAAAGGGAAAACAGCTGTGGGAGACACTACTGTGGGAATCTGTTACAGACCACCTGATCAAGGAGAACCTGAGGATGAAGCACTCTACAGACAGATAGGAAAAGCCTCACGCTAGCAGGCCCTTGTTCTCATGGGGGATTTCAACCACCCTGACATCTGTTGGAACGATGGCACTGCACGGCACAAGCAATCCAGGAGGTTCCTCGATTGTGTTGAAGACAACTTCCTTCTGCAAGTAATAGAGGAGCTGACAAGGAGAGGTGCCATGCTTGACCTCGTGATCACCAACAGTGAAGGGCTCATTGGAAGTGTGACGCTCCAGGGCAGCCTTGGATGCAGCGACCACGAGATGGTCGAATTTGAGATCCCCAGGAGAGTGAGAAGAGCGTGTAGCAAGCTCACTGCCCTGGGCTTCAAAAGAGCAGACTTTGGCCTCTTCAGGAACCTGCTTAGTAAGGTTCCATGGGATATAGCCCTAGAGGGCAAGGGGCCCAAGACTGTTGGTTGATATTCAAGGATCACCTGCTACAAGCTCAGGAGTGCTGCATCCCAACTAGAAGGAAGTGCAGAAGGAGGGCCAGAAGACATCCTTGGATGGATAAGTAGCAGCTGAGGATAATTCAAAGGAAAAAAGAGGCTTATAAAAGGTGGAAGCAAGGACAGGCGGCCTGGGAAGAGTACAGTGATGTTGTCTGGGAAGCTATGGACCAGGTTAGGAAAGCTAAGGCCCAGTTAGAATTAAACTTGGCTAGGGATGTTAAGGATAACAGGAAGGGATTCTATAGGTATGTAGCGAATAAAAGACAGACTAGGGACAACGGAGGCCCCCTCTGGAAGCTATCAGGAGAACGGGCTTCCCTGGATTTGGAGAAGGCTGAGGTTCTTAATGACTTCGTTGCCTTAGTCTTCACTGAGTAAATGCTCTGACCACACCACCCAAGTCTTGGAAGGCAGACGCAGGGACTGTGATAATGAAGATCCGTATCCTGGGCTGCATCAAAAGGAGCGTGACCAGCAGGTCGAAGGAGGTGATCCTGCCCCTCTACTCTGCTCTCGTGAGACCTCACTTGGAGTACTATGTGCAGTTCTGATGTCCTCAACATAAAAAGGACATGGAACTGTTGGAACAAGTCCAGAGGAGGGCCACGAGGATGATCAGGGGACTGGAGCACCTCCCATATGAAGAGAGGCTGACAAAGTTGGGGCTGTTCAGCCTGGAGAAGAGAAGGCTGCGTGGAGACCTCATAGAAGCCTTCCAGTATCTGAAGGGGGCTATAGGGATAATGGGGATGGAGTATCATTAAGCACTGTAGTGACAGGACAAGGGCTAACGGGTTAAAACTTAAACAGGGGAAGTTTAGATTGGATATAAGGAAGAAATTCTTTACTGTAAGTGTGGTGAGGCACTGGAATTGGTTGCCCAGGCAAGTTGTTAGGGCTCCATCCCTGGCAGTGTTCAAGGCCTGGTTTGACAAAGCCTTGGGTGGCATTGTTTAGTGTGAAGTGTCCCTGCCCATGACAGAGGAGTTTGGTGATCTTAAGGTCCTTTCCAACCTTAACTATTCTATGACTCTATGATTTAAGATGATTCATAAAATTTTTTTTAAGGCAATCGTTTGAGAAACAATTACTTGAAACATATGCTTAGTGGAAGAAAGGAATCTACTTAAGAGAGTCCCGGGACTCTCCATGTCTGAAACTGCTGCCAACCATGCTGACCGTTCTGTCTCCTTATTTCCTTTTAATTCCTGTTTTGTTCTAAATTCAGCTCTTGTTTGCCATCTTGTCTCAGTATTTGGGTTTATTTAGACTGTGGGCTTCTTGTTGAAAAGACAGTCATCTTGTGATCAGATACTGCCTGGCATGAATGCATTTCAATTGCTCAGTTGGTTTTCTATGTACCATGATAATACAGCTACTAAATGGCAACAGCTTTTGGGTTGGTCACAGGTGTGATTTGGACAAGTATTTGTAATGGAACTTAATTAGCATTACAGGCACACATGATAAAAGCCCTGTTGGTTTTGGATGTTTTTAAAGAGATGAGACACATTACAGGATAGCTTAGTAGTCCTTCTCATTGTACCCCGTATAAAACCAGTTAACTTCCATTGGATTTTATGGCGCTTAAACAGCAGAAGTGATACGTATGCTGTTTTGCAGATTTTTTATTACCAAAACCTTACCCAGAAACTAAAGATATTTAGGGCAGTAGGGCAGTTTTGTAATAGGCAGAGGAATACAGAATTAAAATTATAAAAAAATATGCATAATACACTATGGCTTACTCTTTACTGAAATAACAGTCTCTAAATATCTTGGGAGTGTAAATCCAATGCAACAGAAGAATCAGGATGATAAACAGCGATTTAAACAGCAGCAATAGGATTAAATTAAGAATGGAAAAGTTCAAGCTGCATATCAGAGAATGCTTTCTGCTGATGTATTAACAAATAAGTCATCATAAAATGACGTAGAGCGCTTTTACCTCTAGATTCTTAAAATAAAAAAAAAAAAAAGACACAAAAAAGAAGTCGATAAGCTTATTCCCATTCCATATGTGAAAAAATGAGGAAACTTGAGGTAAGGAAAGGTGTAGCTCAATTAGTATTTTAACTTCAAAATACACATATCAAGCAGCATGTGGAAAAGAAGACTTGGCCAGTTGTTGTGGTTTAAACAGAGTCATCCATAAATCACGCAATCGCTCTCCCACTCCCCCCCTTCTTGACCTTCCCCTACTCCAGAGGGACAGCGAGGAGAATCGAAAAGAATGCAGCTCCCACAGGTTGAGATAAGAACAGGTTGAGATAAGTTTAGTAACTAAGGTATAACATAAATCACTACTGCTACCACCAATCATAATAACGCTAAAGGAAATAACAAGGGGAAAGAATACAACACCTCAACACCAGCCGACCCATAACTCGCCCCACCCCATGTGACCAAGCACGGACCCATACCTCACCCAGCACTGCAGTCCCTCGCCCTTCCGGGTAACTCTCCGTTACATCCTGGGCATGACGTGCTGTGGTATGGAATACCTCTTTGGTCAGTTTGAGTCAGGTGTCCATGTCTCTGCTTCCTCCCAGCTTCCACTCCTTCCTGCCAGAGCATGAGGCTCAGAAAGTCCTTGGTCAGACTACAACATTTGAACGATAACTAAAAACACCCATGTTATCAGTGCTGGACCCAGGCAAAAAGTCGAAACACAGCACTGCACCAGCTACCAAGAAGGAGAAAAATAACTGCTACTGCTGAACCCAGGACACCAGTGCAAAACCCAAAGTACTGAAGGTTGTAATAGACCACATCAGCTCGGTCAGGCAAACTGCTCTGGCTGCAGTGGAGCTCTGCAAACAGGCCGCCTTTCCTGTGGCACACAAGAGGCTCACTGCTTCCTGATTTGACCTCTGCCTCGCTGGAAGTTGTGCATGTATCACATCTCTCTAAAAATTTTCTGTTTAGACAATACAAACAGCCTTATAAAGTTAATAATAATATTTTTTTTTTCTCATTTTGGTAGATGTTCATTAAAATGTCACAGAGGACAGCTGATGAAGAGGTGACTTCTGAAGGGAGGGAAAGAAAAACAAGTGAGAGATGAATGGGATAGGCATGTAACATTTTAACTTGTTACAGGTGTCGCAAGAGCAGTACACTCAACGCCAGGTTCAGTCTAATAGACTCAACAGCATTATTTTTACAGAAAGTTCTCAGAGTAGTTGAATTAAGAGATGATAGATGTATGAATGTATGAACAGCTATAATATCTGTATCTGACAGAAAAGGATGCAGTAGGCAGATACCAAAAGGCTCCTACCTTTTGTAGGTAGGAAAAAAGGAAGCGTTCTTGATCATCGTTGTGAAATGATCAACCAGTAACAGTTAAATTTCAAAAATCCCACTGACTTGGAATTCTAAGTAAGGAACATCTAATAAGTCTCAGAAGTGTTAGTTTTATTTTCAGCCTCAATTACTTCCTCCAGACTGCTATGCTTTATTTTTCTTTAGAATGAGCATAAACCAGATAGATAGCTCCTGCCCATATCCCAGTCTGAATCTCATGTTAGCTGAAGCTATTAAGAACATTGCCAAGACTGGTCTCAGACACACACACAGGTGTTGTGGAGTATCAGTGAGACATGTAACTAGTCATTACTTATTAAAACAGTTACTCAAATTCTGCCATATGCTTGTATAACGTGTTCATATTCTTTTTTGGAAATTATTGCAACATTACACTATTAATTTGCTCACTCCATTGTGTCTTTTTTGTATTACCCTACTGTTTGTTTTTTATTTTCAGATAGTAAAGAAACAATAAAATGTCATAATATGCCATGAATTATTTGCTTTAATAATCTGTTCCAGAATTCTGTTAAATCTTGGAGTGTACATCCTAAAATCTGATGCATATCTAACTGAATGCATTAAAAAAAAAAAAAAATCAGAGTTCAAAGCACAAACCTTGACAACATAAAAAACCTTCCCACCTAATTCTGATATAGGGCGGTATTATATTGTGCAGCTCAGAAGTGACACAGCTTACAGCAAAGGGAATTGATGACTTTTAACTGTTCCTATATCGTCAAAACGGAAGAAAGCTGCACTCTGAAAACTTTCCTGAACAGATAAGAACTAGTCTGTACAAGTATATGAAATTTTCATGCAGTATAGTTGTATCCACTTTACAGAGCTTACACAGCTTTACCTGTGCTCAGCTGGCAAAGGCGGTGTAACTTCCAGAACTAAAATCCTTCCAATAAAGGTGAGAATACATAATGAAACCATAATATTACATGCTTTCTCATTATATTTCTGAATGACCTTTCTTATACGTTAGAAAGCCCAAGTATCAGAATAACAACTAACATTGCTTCCCCAGAGAAACCAAATGAGAAAAAAAATCTTGCACCTGTACCTTGAGATATCTTTGAGAAAGAAAAGCTGCTATAGAGTTCAAGCAAAGACCCACAGATAAGAAAACACCCTCTATCAAGAAACAGGACAAATGTTATGAAAGTTCATTTGTATTGAAGTTAAGGTAGAAACTAGAAATAAAATGGGAAACTATTGAGCAAGCAGCAAACCCGGTAAATTATTAAAAGCACAGAATTGATACAAGAGATGGAAGAGAGTATGCTAAAATCTTAGGTCTCAGGACTAAGAAAAATAAGGTCTAGTTTCAGGGGGGGAGGAAAGTGGAGGGGGGTAGAAAAAAAAAACCTAACAAAGAACAAAATCTTACTAGTGATACAGCTGTATTAGTAGACAGAAATTATGAAATATGTTTGACGAGGGTTTCTGAAAATTCTGAAGAGAAACAGAGGCAGTCTTTATACCTTAAAAATGAAATAATTGTTGAATAATACTAAAGGAATTTGATTATTTCAGAAACAGGTTTTTTTTTTCTTCTTTTAAATTCAAGACTATGTATAATTTGTACATATAACTTTATGGAAAAGAAGGTCAAAGAAATTAACTTCAACAGCCTGAGTCCTCCACTCTTCTGGAAAACTCTAAATAAATTCTCAAAACAGTATTGCACAAAAGAAACAACAAAACAAGAAGAAAACCAGTCCAGAACTCAGTCAATAAAGAAACAAATAATAAACTACCGGTAATACCAATCAATATTTATAGAACAAACTTAATTCCATTGTTAGAGCAGTTCCTACATTTGTTTATAAAATTTTATAAAGATAAGTGCTTTTCTCTGGCTTTGTTCTCTTCCAGAGAAATCCTAAGTGGATTGATAATAATTGTTGCCTTTCCATTAAATTTTTGTGGGAAAGAACAATTCTTGGTGCCATTCTGATATTCCTGTTACTTAACATTTATGTAAGAGGCTTCCAGACTCTTTATGACACTAAACAGTTTGAAGAAACCACATGATAATAACTAGAGGTGAACAATAAGGTACTTAATAAACAGTGGACATATTTCTACTAACTTTTCCTCTGAGATACTTATGAGACCTTCAGTCATAGACTTTCATCAAGAAAGACAATACAGGATCATATGATTTGTGGTGTGTTATGATTCAACTAAAGGAATTATTCGATAAGGTAGAAACCAGTTGTGGTGTCACTTCTGAGGAAAGATCCTGGGACCCCTAGTTCTGGAATACTGGGTTTCCTGAGAAGACCTGACGCCTTCTTTCTGTCTCAGCCCAACATGCTGGCTATAAGTTGCTAGAAAGCAAAAGCAATTTCTTTAGAGAAATGTTAGTTTCAGTTCCCCTTACCTGTCTGTTCCTGCCACTGCACATTCTCAATCCAGATCCTTCTGTGGACATGGGATGAAGTGGATGAGAAAAGCCATTGAGTTAAAAAAACAACCTTCTTTCTATGGTTGGGCCCTTCTCAGTAGGGGGTGTAGTGTCCCATTTCAAGTCCACAGTTACACCAAGTCAACAGAGTAGCAGTGAGGAGGCATGAAGGCGATATCTATGGGGGCAGAGGCAAGTGGAGGAGTAAATAAAAAGGAGTAAACACAAACAGGGCAGCTGTAATTTGGAAAGCCACAACATCTGCAGTTCTCCCAGTGTGCAGACACATGATGCAGATCTACTTCATTGAAAGAACTGACTTGAGACTTCTTATGTGCTTGAAGTGTGACTGAAATTTAAGCATGGAGATTATTTATCTCACCATTTTGATTGACACTGTTTCTGTCAAGTCATTCTGCAGAGTCAAGTCATTCTGCAGAATGCGAAGAGCAGACTAGGTTAATAGTGTGTGGTGTAGTGTCACCTGCTGAATGAACTATCTTGTTCAAACAATCAAACACAAGTGATATGTATAGGATAAAGTCATGTCAGTGGACTTTCCAGAGTGGAGGAGTTGATAATTTAGCAGTGATGGTAAATAAACGCCAGAACAAACAAGCACTAGATCCTCTCTGTCTTCATGTCAAAACCACATGCATTTCAGGAACTTGAGATATTTGCTTTTTGCCAGAAGGAGACCATTAAGCTATCTAGTCATAACTATGTGGCAGACATGTAACTATGCATACAGTAACTATGATCAGGGACCGCAAAGATTTCTGGATATTTCAAAGGCTGGTTTGAGTAATGTTATCTTGTACTCATAATAAAAAGCATAAGCTGAGATACTAGAGAACTATCATCAGTAGTTTGGAGAACAGTTAATCAAAGCCTGTATTATTCTTTCTGTAAAAACTGCATATACATAGTGTGTTTTGAGGTAGGTATTTTGCAACAAGAATAAAGCCTGCTAAATTTTATTACCTACTGATCTGAATGTATAGTGCACAGTATCCCTATTTCAGGGAACAAAACTGTCTGAAATTGACAAAAAAAAAAAAATTAAAGAAAAAACACAACAATAATAGAATCAGGACAAAAGAGGTAAAACCAGTATTGACAGTAATAAGATGCAAGTTGTAGAAACAAGCTTTATTCTAAAATTTTAGACTAGAAGCTTTGGATAGAAGAATCTAGTGAGTTAATATATGTTTTATGTAATATTGTATATGATCATTACTGAATCACAAAAGGAAATGGAAGCAGCTGAAAGCTATGATATTCTGCAAAAATACGTTGAAGATACTGATATAGATAGATACTATAAATCTTTTACTAAATGGCTCACTTATAGCATAGTCAATATCTGTGTAAATTTCATATCACAGCAAGTTAAAGCAAGATGATAGTGAGGTTTTCAAATCATTATCCTATACCCCCATATGTAGTAATGATGCTACTATTTTAAAATATAACTATGATTACACAAATTTGTTAACTCAGAAGTGTTAGAATTCTATTAAAACACTTCCAAAAGCCATTGGGAACCAAAAAAACCAGATTTGTCTGGTTTTCAAGTGAGTGATTTTGGTCCGTGAATGTTAACATATCTGAAATTCCCCTAAAATATGTACTTATTCTGTATTTAAATTCAACAATAGCAGTTTAAGGAAACCATGTATGTGAGCTTTTTAAAATTGTCATTGTGTTCTTGGTTCAGCAGCAGCAGTCATTTTTCTCCCCCTTAGTAACTGGTGCAGTGCTGTGGTTTTGACTTTCAGCCTGGGAACAACGCTGATACATTGATGTTTTTAGTTGCTGCTCAGTAATGTTTACTCTGACCAAGGACTTTCTGAGTCTCATGCTCTGCCCAGGAGGAGAGGAAGCCGGGAGGAAGCAGAGACAGGACACCTGAGCCAAACTAACCAAAAGGGTATTCCATACCACAGCACGTCATGCCCAGTATATAAACTGGGGCAGTTACCCAGCTGGGCTAGATCACTGCTTGGGTCAGGCTGGGTATTGGTGGATGGTGAGCAACTGTATTCTCTTCCCTTGTCATTTCCCTTATCATTATTATTACTGGTGGTAGCATTAGTGGTTTGTGTTATACCTTAGTAGCTGGACTGTTCTTATCTCAACCCGTGGGAGTTACATTCTTTCAATTCTCCTCCCCATCCCTCCAGGAGCATGGGGAGGAAGTGGAGTGGGGGGAGCGAGTGAGCGGCTGTGCGGTTTCTGGGTTGCTGGCTGGGCTTAAACCATGACACACTGGAATAAAGAATCAAGCTGAAAGTGCCAAACTATGTTCTAATGAATACATTTTAACTGTTTGTCCTCACAAAACCTGTTTAGGTTTAACATATCCCTGATATTTAGATGATCAGCTCTATAGAGTAGTTCTGCTATCAGAATAGTATAACATTGCTACAATCCTTAGACAGTTTTTCAAACAGTAGTTTAAGAAAGTCTGTATCTTTTGATGATTTTGTACTATTTTTCAAAACCACTGTACTTCAAAATGAAGTTTAGAGTTCATAACATTTTTTCCAAATTTTTTAATGACAATCAATCCATGAGAGACTTTTTCACTATTAGTAGTATCTCTGATAGGTGTAATTCCTCTCTCCTAGCACCATTTCCTCCAAAATACTCCATGGAGCAGCAGGCTAAAATCTTTGCACCTATTCTCTAATTCTTGTACAGAAGCCTAGTCAATCATCCCTGTTTTCTCTATGCTAGCCAACTGTCCTTTTAGTACAATAATAGAATTCAATTTGAATTAAATGAATAGAAGTGTGGTCCTAGGGGGACAGTCAGCTACTACAGGGAGACAGGATTGTTTGACATTAAAGCATCTGTGGAAGAGTTATAGAAGAATTACAACAGAATCAGTGAAATTGCACCCTCCACACCTCATGAGAGGGAACGGAAGCTACAAGACAAGACACACCACTAATAAGTAAATCTGCCTTCCAACTAAAGCTGCATCAAAAACTTTTTTTTTTATTCTTCTGTGCCCAATTTCAATTTGTGAACAGTTTTATTAACTATGTGAAAATTGGTTGTGGCTTCGATTCCACTGTGGTTACAATTTTAGGATAGTTTTAATTCAAAGCCAAGTGGCATTTAAAAAAAACCCCAGGATGTAGCTTTCCCAGTCCATTCTTCACTTTCCTTACTACTGATACGGTTGGAAGAATAACAGACCTACACATATTAAATTTTTTATGTTTTTTGTTTTAGTATGAGAACAAGAATATCTGTAATATCATTACACTGCAATTTTCAATAAGCACAATTTCTATTTTACAGCTGTAAAAATCTACATCATTGTGTGGATATGGTATTACATATTCAAATTGTCTGATTATATTTTGCTTTAATCATAAAAGAACATTAATACCTTGAAATTAACTAATAATATAGTAATTCATTCTCTGTAGCTAGCCTTGCTTCAGACTCTGCAAACTTCATAATGAAGTTAAATTTCATGAACATGTACATTAATCTTTCATTCTGGAAGATATATAGATTATTTAGAGGCACTGATATGAGATTTTTATTTACTTGACGAAGACAGGTGTGTTTTGTTAACTCTATATTGAAGTTCTCCCAAGTTGTGCCTAGAGATTAAATTCTTCCTAGTGGGATGGCAAAATAAGATGCCACTGACAACAGATGGTGGTGTTCAGACTGTAAGTAAGGGGGGACAGGGGTTGAGTTCCCTTTTTATTTTATACTTACAGAGTCACTTGTTGCCTTTGCCTTGCTTTTCTGCCAACCCCCATTAAAAGACAATCACCATGTTTCATCATCACTGAAAAAGTTAACACATACAAAACACTTTCTTTAGGTACTTGGTTTCCTCATGACTACTTTTTGAAGGTCTTTATAGACTCAGATATATGCTGCGACATTAGCATTGTGAGATTCTCCACTGCAGCTGTAGGTTCTAGAAGCACTCATGAAATCAGCAGATTTTGAAAAAGAATTTGAAACCTTTTATTTCACTATAAAGGCTGATGCTGATATTTTATTCAAGTTAAACCATATGGAGAGAATGTTTAGGTTTATTTTATTTTTATAATGTTCTGTATAATACTAAACCTTAAAAAGAACTTCTTTTCATAGAATCATAGAATAGTTAGGGTTGGAAAGGACCTCAAGATCATCTAGTTCCAACCCCCCTGCCATGGACAGGGACACCTCTCACTAAACCATCTCACACAAGGCTTCATCCAACCTGTCCTTGAACACCGCCAGGGATGGAGCACTCACAACCTCCCTGGGCAACCGATTCCAGTGCCTCACCCCCCTAAAAGGAAAGAATTTCCTCCTTATATCCAATCTAAACTTCCCCTGTTTAAGTTTTAACCCATTACACCTTGTCCTGTCACTACAGTCCCTGACGAAGAGTCCCTCCCCAACATCCCTATAGGCCCCCTTCAGATACTGGAAGGCTGCTATTAGGTCTCCACGCAGCCTTCTCTTCTCCAGGCTGAAAAGCCCCAACTTCCTCAGCCTGTCTTCATACAGGAGGTGCTCCAGTCCCCGGATCATCCTCGTGCACTAATAGAATGCTTTTGAATGATCTTACACTAAATCCACTTCACAAGTTTGCAGTATTCCATAACAAAATAGGTACAGAAGCTGCTTTTCTGAAGTCAGTTTACATAGAAAGGAAGAATAATAATAAAATCATTCATGAGATCATACTTTATTGATCTAATCAGCTTAAAACTGTATGGATCTTTATGTGGCTACATTTCTATTTTATTTAACTGAAACAAATGTCTAAAAAATGTATGAATTATTAATGCTTAATTTTAACATTGGGTTGTGGTTTTTTTTTCTTATAGTGATCTCAATGACACAAATCATTCACTTCAGGCACACAAATTGCATAAATCCAGAGATAAATTAATTTGTATGAATAATGTGGCTCAAATATTTCCCTACAGTACTTAAAATCAGTACTATACTCTTCCAAGTACTAAGTGCAAAAGGAAGTGGACGAGGTAATCTTCTGGCTTTTAAAAGGAGCTGACATGAGAAGATTACTCTCTCCTTGATCTTGTATCCCCAGAGAAGAAGAATAAGGAAAATCAGAAAATTGTTCCTTTTTGCAATGGAAGACTAATAACAATGAACAGTGCTTTGCTGAAGATCAGAGATAGTGAATAGCCTTTTCCATTGGTTGGCTGGTTGGTTGGTTGGTTGCGGTCTTTAATCCAGTCAAACGGATCTTACATAGATTACATAGAGTAGAAGACCTCAGTTGAGAGAAGTAGTATTCATCTAAATGGCCTGCAAGCTTTTGAAGCTTGAAGGCTGCCTTATTGGAAAATCTAAGCAAGTTCAATGTTGTTATCCATGTGCTCCTCCTAGAAAGTTATTCATGAGCAGCTTGATTTAAAACATGCCAAAATAATTTTCAGCCTTGATGATAAGAGTAATGTCATGTGGAGTAGATCTCATTGTGACTTAGGCTAGCAGAGAACATTAGCCTTGTTCTCTATGAAACTGGATGTTAGAGAAATATGACCTCTTGCTATTGCAGCTTTGGAAAATGTATGAAGGCAGAACCAATGTTTCTTTCGAATAGACTACCAAAAATCTTATGTTCCCTAGATTAGTGTCATTATTGTCTTTCTTTTTGACTTTACTTATTTTAACTCATTCTCAGCCTAAAATGTAGATGTTCGGGGTTTTTTTCTTTATACATTCAATGTATCATGCAAATGATATGGCATAAAATAAAGCAAAAAATTCTATAGAAAGAAAATATTCTTACTTGGCCCTCATCACAGTAATGTATTATTCCCATCAATGTGAACGGTGCTCCTAGTTACCCAGTTAAGCAACATTTATTCCCAGGTCAGTAATATGAGGGTGAGTATACATGACTGAAGTAAAGAATCTGCATTTTATTGGTCTAGTTATCCTTCTGATACTGTATTTCTTTTGGTTTATTTCTGAGGCTGCTCAGTGTATTGCGTGGTGAAGAACAGCACAACTTCAAAGCTGCTGCTGATCTTTTCCATAGATGTATCAAGGAGGAGCTTAACAGAAATAAAACGGATCATGAAAAGTACTTGCCCCATAACTGTTATGCATAAAATATAGAGGCTAGCTGGTGTTATACAGCCCAATGTTATCTGCCCAAGAAGTATTCTTTAGTTTAATCTTTTCTAAAATTTAATTGAAGTCCATAAACAATATCTTATTAAGTATAATCCAGCTAGTGTTGAGTAAGTCAGTCTTGGATTCAGAAGCAGTATGACTACATTTATACAGTCCTTCATCTAAATACATGGGCTGAGAATCAAGTCTCATTAGCCCAGGCATCAGCAAATCTGTATTGACTGTGGGAATCTGAGCTGGTATTGCTATTCGCAATTGTGCCACAATGTCAGCATATGAGCTCTGTCTCTTTGCTTCAAGCTGTACTGAAAATACAGATCCTGTGGATTCCAATAGCGAACACAGGATCATCATAAACTAGGAAACCAGCAGATCATAAAAAACAATTAGTTCAAAGCATACTGCAGGAAAAATACCTGAACAGTTGGAATTTTTCCTTTGAGGAAGCATGTATAAGCAGCTATTCATTTAATTAACTTAGTACAGAGAAGAACACCTTACCTAAGTTCAGCGAAGAACATCTTACCTGTCATAGATCATACCCTAAGCAAAGCCCCCAAAAGGATAAAAAGTGAAGTCCTTGCAGATCTAACATGACATTATAGAAGCAGCATTTATTAGAGAAGCAAGAGAGATAAGGGTTAACCCAAATATTGCACATTTTAAATAAGATATAAGGAGAAATTGGAAGAAAATCACGTATAATTGTCTCAAAACTGAAGTATGTTGTAGATGTGAAGGCATAGTCCCTATGTGCAATAAATACTAGCAGTGAAAGATGCATTTTATTCTTTTCCTCTACAAGTATACCTCTCTCAAAAGATATGAAGTCCAGAAGCAACACTACTGCCCTAGACTAATTAATAATTATTAGTCAGATTGTTTGTATCATTGTAGCAGTGTTAATTTCCTTTTAATATCTTTGTGTCCAGAGAATTCTCAGAAGTTTCTTTCAGCACTCAGGTTTTCCAATTTTTTATTGCTGAATTCAAAAGATAAATACCTAAAGGACAACCTGCCATATCCAAAAATTGAGGTTCCAATGGATTATTACTTGATTCAACTTTGCACTTCTGAATTCAAAGTGAGAAATTATGTTTTGAAAAACATAATTTTGAAAGAAAAACCTAAAGCTACATTAAAAAAAGTGCTTCTAATTTGTAGATGCTTGCTCAAGAAACAGTCAGTTGTAATGATTTCTCTGCTTGTCATGACACTAACAATTTTGAGTTTCACTGATGCTGAAAATACCTTTAGACTTTATGTATCTTCTCAGGTCCTTTTTCCTATTTCTGTTTGTGTACTAAGATTCTTAAAATATTTACTGATTTTTTTTTTTTCTTCAAAATATGAAAATATGTTCCCTTCTACGGTAAAACAAATGAACTAGACAACAAAATGGTATATGAAAACATTGAAGAGGTTATATCCTAAAATAAATCAGAATATTTTAAGAATAAAGTAATGGATCCATTTCATTATTTCTTGCAATGAGAACAGCAATCTGAACATTGGGAATTTCAGAAAGTAATGCATCATGGAATTCCACATGGAGAGCAGGAAAGCAATTCTAGTAAATAGGCAGATCATATAAAAATGATTTGTATCAATATCTATCAGTCTGAACTCTGACAGTACTGCACCCACTGTTTCCCCCAAAGTAGGAAATAATGAAAAAGTGTCTCTTCCATTTATGCATTAATTTCAGGACTGATTGCACCTAACCACATTGAATCTGTCCACATCCTTTTCAAGCATGGCAACTAATGATCACAATTCCTGTCATGTAGATCAGTGCTTCAACATCCAGTTGGAAATTGTCAACTCTGCATACTACAAATCTATGTTCTGTCAATATTACAAATGGATAAGTAGGCAGGTGCCATTACAGAACTCCTCTCATACTGCTTTGGGCTGTGCTGACCCATTTTGTCAAATCAAGATCAAAATTGTGTTTGCCTGATCTCAAAAAAAGTTTCCATGTAGTTTGTTTTTTTTTTTTTTTAATATACAGTATTATATTTGTCGACTAGTTGTTTTGTCCTCTGACTCAAATTTAAAGTTCTAATTGTGACATACCATGTATCTAGATATGTAGAAATTTTCCTTTGAAAAAATACCTATTCAGTTCACCTTTGTACTTTTCAGCACAGTACAACTTTAAGGTATAATGTCCTAAACGAAAGCAGTGGGAAAGTATTTGAGCTATTTTTTGCGGTAGCTTTTCAGTTGAGCAAGTCATACACAAGGGACATCTTATGGATCTTATTTTGGTCAAACTTAGTATTTTTCACATTTATTTCTCTCACCTCTTTCATTTATGACTTCTTAATTCCAAAAAATAAATTATGAGATTAGAGTGTGTGTGTGTGTGAAACATTCAAAAAAAAAAAAAAAAAAGGAAAAATGTACACCTCAGGATTAAATGTGTGGAAGAAATATGACATTTATAACATAAACTGCACTTTAATTACTATAGAGTACTTAAATGCAACAATGAAATGAAAGATCATAGATAAATTGCATAGTGTTACTCATGTCAAATAAGGGACACTGAAGACAATCTAGGAAAGGTCAGTGATGATTTACTTACTACAGTAAAAATATACTTGACAACAGAATTCTAGCTTTTCTGAAGAAATACACATTAAGAAGTTAGAGAAGGAGAATGAATGCTGTCAAATTAAGCAAGAAGAGCACTTACAAGCTAGGACTGACAAAGAGATAATCATGCTGACATCAAAACATGTGCATAAAATAACATCTACTGTTAAAAACTGTGAAGAGTTTTGTTTGCAATGAATATTTTGACAGATATGTCATACAGGTTTCACCTCGCCTCCAAATTTCCATTTTTATTAACCCAAAGAACAAATGCAATAGAAAAATTTTTCAAAGTATAGTAAGTTCTTGTGTTGGTGCATAAATATTTTAAGATATACATGTGCTTTCAGACTTTTACTGATGTTTAGACAGTATTTGGTCTGGCCTTTTGAGTCCTTCCTGATTTGTTTGATTTGTTATATTTTTTAATCTCCTTCCTCTGTTTTTAAGATACACCCCCTAGGAAATCCACTGGATTTCTATTTCCAAAAGGTGTGGGATATTCTTTAGCTACTTAAAAGATGTTGATAAGCATAGTGTGGACAAGTGCTGTTTTCAAGTCATGTGTTTTTCATGCAATGAAGCAAGGTCTGTAAATATTTTATTATTTTTTTCAGATGGAAAAAAATGTTCTCATTTCTATGCATTTTAATTTGTGATATGATTTGCTCCATGTTATACCAATGGCCACCCATTGCAAAAAATTTATTTAATAAACTGAACTCAATATCAACCCACTTATGCGTGTGTGTGTGTGTATTTACATGCAATATCAGTGTCCACCTATTTAAAGTCTGTGATGGGTTGACCCCTGCCAGCACACTCCCCAACCCTTCCCTCTTCCTCACTTCCATCGTCTGCAGGATGGAGACAAAACAGAAGAAATGCAAGAAGCCTCATGGATCAAGATAATGGCAGTTGCTTGGGAAGACAAAGACCACAACCAAGAACTGTCCTCTTCCTACTCCTTTCACTGAGGTTTTTACTGCTGAGCACAACAGCATACAGTATGGAATATCTCTTCAGTCAATTTGGGTCAGCTGCCTCCACTATGACCCCTTGCCCAGCCCTAGCCTACATATTTTGATGAGGAATGAGGTGGAGAGGGGAAGGCTTGACACTATGCAAGATCTGCTTGGCAATAGATAAATGATTGGTGTATTATCAACATTATTTTAGCCACAAATACAAAGCACAGTGCCACAGCTGCTATGGAGAAAGCTGACTCCATTCCAGCTAGAACCAGTTCAAAGTCTCATTTCATACTTGCAGATGCGTGGAAAGGCAGATTTAATACTGCTTTCATCTGTCAAATCATTACCTTTTAGAACAAAAAGAAAATTATGAAACTAGATCAAGAGTAACCCTGAAGATAGCAATACATCAAGAAAAAGTGGCTAGCTCTAGTCAGTATTTTGAAGTAAACTTTGACTGGTAATGGAAACCAGAAAAGAACCAGAGACTACAGGAAGAATAAAGTATAATACTATACTTAGAATAGTGGGACAACCTGATGAGGTCTTACTGTCTGGATGACCTTAAGAACTTAGAATCATAGACTCATAGAATAGTTAGGGTTAGAAAGGACCTTAAGATCATCTAGTTCCAACCCCCCTGCCATGAGCAGGGACACCTCACACTAAACCATGTCACCCAAGGCTCTGTCCAAACTGGCTTTGAACACCGCCAGGGATGGAGCACTCACAACTTCCCTGGGGAACTCATTCCAGTGCCTCACCACCCTAACAGGAAAGAACTTCTTCCTTAGATCTAATCTAAACTTTCTGCTGTTTAAGTTTGAACCCATTACCTCTTGTCTTGTCACTACAGTCCTTAATGAATAGTCCACCCCCAGCATCGCTATAGGTACCCTTCAGATGCTGGAAGGCTGCTATGAGGTCTCCATGCAGCCTTCTCTTCTCCAGGCTGAACAGCCCCAACTTTCTCAGTTTCTCTTCATACGAGAGGTACTCCAGTCCCCTGATCATCCTCATGGCCCTCCTCTGGACTTGTTCCAGCAGTTCCATGTCCTCTTTATGTTGAGGACACCAGAACTGCACACAATACTCCAGGTGAGGTCTCACAAGAGCAGAGTAGAGGGGCAGGATCACCTCCTTCGACCTGCTGGTCACGCTCCTTTTGATGCAGCCCAGGATACGGTTGGCTTTCTGGGCTGCGTGGGCACACTGCCGGCTCATGTTCATTTTCTCATCGACCAGCACCCCCAAGTCCTTCTCTGCAGGGCTGCTCTGAATCTCTTCTCTGCCCAGCCTTTAGCTGTACCTGGGAGTGCTCCAACCCAGGTGTAGGACCTTGCACTTGGAATGGTGCAACTTCATAAGGTTGGCATCAGCACCCCCCACAATTGTGTCAAGGTCCCTCTGGATGGCATCCTTTCCCTTCAACATATCATCCAAGCCACTCAGCTTGGTATCATCGGCAAACTTGCTGAGGGCGCACTCAATCCCACTGTCCATGTCAGCGATGAGGATGTTAAACAAGACCGGTCCCAACATCGATCCCTGAAGACCATTTGTTACTGGTCTCCAACCGGATATTGAACCATTGACCACAACTTTTGTGTGCGGCCATCCAGCCAGTTCTTTATCCACTGAGTGGTCCACCTATCAAATTGATATCTCTCCAATTCAGAGACAAGGATGCTGTGTGGGACAGTGTCAAACGCTTTGCAGAAGTCCAGGTAGATGACATCAACTGCTCTACCCTTGTCCATCAGTTATGCAGCCCCATCATAGAAGGCCACCAAATTGGTCAGGCAGGATTTCCCCTTAGTGAAGCCATGCTGGCTGTCACCAAGCACCTTGTTGTTTTTCACGTCCCTTAGCATGCCTTCAAGGAGAATCTGCTCCACGATTTTGCCAGGCACGGAGGTGAGACTGACTGGCCTGTAATTCTCTGCTTCATCCATTTTCCCCTTCTTGACATTGGGGGTTATATTTCCCTTTTTCCAGTCATTGGGAACTTCTCCTGACTGCCATGATTTTTCAAATATGATGGCCAGTGGCTTAGCAACTTCATTTGCTAGCTCCTTCAGGACCCGCGGATGGATTCCATCAGGTCCCATGGACTTGCGCACATTCGGGTTCTTAAGATGGTCTGAGACCTGATCCTCTCTTGCAGTGGACCTAAGGTCTTCATTCTCACAGTCCCTGCATCGGCCTTCCAAGATAGGTGGTGCAGTCAGAGCATTTACCAGTGAAGACCGAGGCAAAGAAGTCATTCAGAACCTCAGCCTTCTCCAAATCCAGGGAAGCCCGTTCTCCTGATAGCTTCTGGAGGGAGCCTCCGTTGTCCCTAGTCTGTCTTTTATTCGCTACATACCTTTAGAATCCCTTCCTGTTATCCTTAACATCCCTAGCCAAGTTTAATTCTAACTGGGCCTTAGCTTTCCTAACCTGGTCCCTAGCTTCTCAGACAACATCCCTGTACTCTTCCCAGGCTGCCTGTCCTTGCTTCCATTTTTTATAAGCCTCTTTTTTCCTTTGAATTTTCCTCAGCAGCTCCTTATCCATCCAAGGAGGTTTCCTGGCTCTCCTGCTGCACTTCCTTCTAGTTGGGATGCAACAGTCCTGAGCTTGCAGTAGGGGTTCCTTGAATATCAACCAAGTCTTGGGCCCCTTGCCCTCTAGGGCTATATCCCATGGAACCTTACTAAGCAGGTTCCTGAAGAGGCCAAAGTCTGCTCTTTTGAAGTCCAGGGCAGCGAGCTTGCTGCATGCTGTTCTCACTGTCCTGAGGATCTCAAATTCGACCATCTCATGGTTGCTGCATCCAAGGCTGGCATGAAGCGTCACGTTTCCAACGAGCCCTTCGCTGTTGATGAGCATGTGGTCAAGCATGACACCTCTCCTTGTCAGCTCCTCTGTTACTTGCAAAAGGAAGCTGTCTTCCACACAATCGAGGAACCTCCTTGATTGCTTGTGCCGAACCATACTGTCTCTATAACAGATATCAGCGTAGTTGAAGTCCCCCATGATAACAAGGGCCTGCCAGCCCTTCTATCTAACTAGCAGACAAAACCAGTAAAATTAGAACTACATAAATACATATATACATACTTTGTAGTGTTTAATTTATATTGTTAATATATAATTATTTTATATAGGGAGAATGTATTCTTTAAAAATACCATGTTCTTTCTGGTCATTTTGAAAAGTGGTTGGACATTGCATGTTCATGTAAAAGCATGTGCAAAGGAGTTGTCAGTAAACCTTCACTACAAAATTTGGGACATTATTTTTTTACACTATCTGAAGTAGTACTCCCATGTTTGTCTTGAGTTATGTAGTCTTTCATAAATATTTCCATCCTAATTAAATTTAACACACTTCTCTGTGATTCTGGAAAGACTGCCGAAGAGTTGGAGCAACTGATGTTGTGACAACTATTTAAGAATTATCACTATATAGTAGAACCACTTCTAGAATCATATGGATTTACACCTTTAAAATGTCAGTCTTGCAATGACAGAATAAGTACTCTCACATACTTCAGTGCCAGAGCAGGTAAGACAGGACAAGAACTGAGTTTTCCAAACAAATTAAGGATTCATTATCTTCTGTCAAGTCCTTACATTATACTACAAGACCACAGCAATTCTTTTTCTTACCGCCAAGCCCCACCTCTTAGTGGAGAGTTAGTACTTAGAATAAACAACAAGAACAACAAAATTTTGGGCAGTACACAGAAATGATTAAAAGAGTGATCATTAAGACTACATTACTATATGGGCTTATACTTTTCTTTCTGATAAAATGGAATATCTCTCAAGTCTGAAGATCTATAGTGCAGCTGAAGACGTCTTTTGGATTTTTCATTATTTTTTTTAGGGAAGGAATAACAAATAAGTCAAGTCAGTAATCAAGGCCAGACCAGATATTAGTGAATATCTAAATCAAGTTGATTTACCAACTTAGATTATTTTTAACAAGAAATATGTTGCAACATAATAAAAGAAACAAAAAAAAAAATACAGACTGAATATAAACTCTTTAAAAACAAAAGAATAATCAATATAATATCAGAATGTCATTGGAAAGTTATTTGATGTGTAAAGCATATTTGAAGAATGATTCTGTAATTAGCTTTAGCAATTTTAAATATTTAATATATCATACATAAAACAAATGAAAGTGTGGCAATGAGATTTCCAATAACAGAAAGAATAAATAGGCTTTTCTATTGTTAGAATTATGTCAAACATGCACAGTATTTTTCTCTGATGTGGAAGAGTTAATACCAGTAGCGAACCTTTTCCAGTCATTTTAAACATAGAGTCAAAAACCTATGTAGAAACCTGGAAAGCCGCTGGAAATTATTTTGTGTCATATGGTCCCCAGTGCCCTTATTTCTGTTATGGGAATGGAGTATACAGCCAGCTGATTCATTGCCACACGGAAGTCCACGGCTGAGCATTCTAGCGCTAAGTAAAGAAGAGAAGATAAAATTTATATCTGCACAGCAAGGAGTTGAGCTTGAGAAGAAAAGAACAAAGACATGCTAATGTGCAGAAATTCCAGTATCTTTGGTTACTGCAGAAAACCAGACATCTCTTCCTTATTTACAGAGATGTTGCAGGTGGTGGAACAGTGGGGTTTTTTTTTTGCACAGATGTGAGACATCAGCCTAACAACCAAACTTCCTTGAAGTAGAACAAAAGAATTTATAACATTAATTTTTAGGTTCATCAACATTACACATAAAAGAATGCCTCTAGTATAGCACCAGAGGATGCTTTGTTGAGTTTTAAATCAAGTAGTTTGGGTTCCAGTCACAGGCTAGCTGTTGAAATACAAAGTATAATGTGAGAGCTTCACTCCCTCCTTTATTTTATTTTTTTTTTGGGGGGGGGGGGTGGGGCTCATGATTTACAGCTATTACTGAACTGAAAATGTTTGGTATAATCTGAAGTTAGAAATGGAGTAATCTAGATAAAATATACCTCAAATTTTTCTGTACTACACTTTAATACTGCCATATCTTCAGATAAGTTGTCAAATACACAGTGCAGTGTACATCCACAGCAGACCTGATGAAGTAAGGAAAAAAATTATGAAAGAAAGATTTTGAGAGAAACGATTATTTCTCATTTCTCTCCAAAGGAAAGCACAGTACAGGAAAGAACCGAGAAATTAAACTATTAGATGTGTTAGAGAAAGGGAAAATGTTCACTGCAAATCTGTAACTAAGCTATTGGTATAGCTGTCTTTATGAACCTCTTGAGAAAAGAGAAATAGCTCTTGTGCCTGCTGATTCAGAAACAGTTAGAAGGCCTTGTCCTTGGCCAACTGTTCCAGAAAAAAAGAATTTAAATGAAGAAATCTCATGGCCTTCAGAACTACACACCATATTTTTTTTGTATTTATTTTGAAGCATGATTCGTGCCTGCTAAACTTGGTAGGCAAAATTGTCAACAGTACAGTAAAAAAAAAGGTCCAATTCTCTTCCTGTTTTCACATTCTCATTTAATATGGATGACTACAAGAACAGCCAAGATATATGTAACTTCTTCAGAATGGAAACAACAGCCCTAAGTTCTTAACACCTCTCCATGATATTCTGTCTTGGTAGCACACGTGCCCTGCTCCCCAGAAATTTCAGTCTGACACTCTAAGAATAATTAAGGAAGGGAGTTAAAACTAGAAAATTTGGAACTACTTGAAATCTAAAGCTAAATAATCAGCTAGTAGGAAAACTCGAAAGCTATTTTAAAAGAGAAAAATGAGAAAGGAACATGAATAAGGAGAGAACAAAGCATAGAAATTGTTGAGAAAAAAAGATGTTAGAATTGCTAGGCATTCAATGAAACTGGATTTTCAACCAATCAAAACTTTATTTTACAAAAGAGCTATTCATCCTCTACTGTCCCATCCTCAAATATTTATAAAGTATCAATAGTAATATGACACATCATATGCTATTTATATTAGAATGAACAGTCACCAGTGATATTTAAACTTTTAAAAATATTTTGATTTGTAACTATGTGCAACACTTTCTATGCTAGAGTACACAGTGCTGTATGATGAAAAAAGTATTACCTTGCCAACATACATTTGCAGTTACCGTCCCATCATATTATGCCATTTTAAAGCTTACATATTCCTTTCCAAAGGAATGCAATATTCTTAGAGCTATATATATAATAATAGCCCCTTGCATCCTTGCTAATATTTTTTCATAAAATTCAACATTTTAACAAAAAACCTTGAACAAAAAAATGTAATCATTGCACGGAGAAAATCTGAATGGTTATTATCTGATCTGCCTATAGGAGGTCCATTTACTGGTTACTTGAGGATTAAACCAATTCTCCACACTAAAATACAAGTGAGGACATAGTCCATGATTTCTGACCTCGTATCTTAAATTTATAGATTCTTACGGATATGTAAAGTGCTTGAATAACTCTATGCACTATTTCCTTCTTTCCTGCTAATCAAACCACATATTTTAGTAATTGCAACATATCTTGGATATTGAATGTGAATACTAATAAACTTTTTTTTTTCTTCTACAGCACAGGTACATTATTTCCTTCAATTCACCTGGGGAAAAAAAAAAAAAAAAAGTATTATTGAGAAACAGAGACAAAAATGAAGTAAATAAAAATTAATTTCTAAAGTACTTTAGATATGGAAACTAAAATGTTACATAAGAAAAAATGGTAGAGCAGCAGCACACACACAAATACTCAACACCCTCATTCAGGTTTCTAGTATATTCTTACTACATACTATGTGGATGCCTTGAATGTCCATGGGACCTGATGAAATCCATCCTGCCAGGTCCTGAAGGCCAGGTCACAGTCAGGTGAAGTTCCCAGTGACTGGAAAAAGGGAAACATAAACCCATTTCCAAGAAGGGGAAAATGGATGACCCAGGGAACTACAGACCAGTCAGTCTCACCTCTGTGCTTGGCAAAGTCTTGGAGCAGATTCTCCTGGAAGGCATGATGAGGCACATGGAAAACAAGGTGCTTAGTAACAGCTAGCATAGCTTCACTAAGGGGAAGTCCTGCTTGACCAATTTGGTGGCCTTCTGTGATGGGGCTACAGACCTGATGGACAGGGGTAGAGCAGTTGATGTCATCTAC
Source organism: Lathamus discolor (assembly GCF_037157495.1). Taxonomy (NCBI): domain Eukaryota; kingdom Metazoa; phylum Chordata; class Aves; order Psittaciformes; family Psittacidae; genus Lathamus; species Lathamus discolor. The sequence goes on along the minus strand of NC_088885.1, from coordinate 129,451,298 downwards.
CTGGACTTGTGCAAAGCGTTCGACACTGTCCCACACGACATCCTTGTCTCTAAATTGGAGACATCAATTTGATAGGTGGACCACTCAGTGGATAAAGAACTGGCTGGATGGCCACACACGAAGAGCTGTGGTCAATGGTTCAATGTCCATCCAGAGACCAGTAACGAGTGGTGTCGCTCAGGGATTGGTGTTGGGACGGGTCTTCTTCAATATCTTTGTCGGTGACACGGACAGTGGGATTGAGTGTACCCTCAGCCAGTCTGCTGATGACACCAATCTGTGTGGTCTGATTGATACGCTGAAAGGAAGGGACGCCATCCAGAGAGACCTTGACTCACTTGTGAGGTGGGCTGATGCCAGCCTTATGAAGTTTAACCATGCCAAGTGCAAGGTCCTACACTTGAGTGTTTTATTGTCTGTATCAAAAAATTATGTAAATCAGTATTGTGTTTTTTTTTCACACTGAAAACTTAGCTCTTTCTTTGACTTTTTTACATTTTTTTTAGCTATATTGGTTGCTAACAACAAACACTATGAGAAAATGCAGAAATCATTAAGTCTGAGTGAAGAGAAGTTAAACTTAGGTACAAAAAAATGCTTATGCAATGATAATTTAGCTGTCAGCTTAACTTTGACTAAACATTGACTTTCCTTATAAAGCAGAAGCCCAGGCAAATATGCTCTTAAAAATTTAATATATCATAGAATCATAGAATCATAGAATAGACAGGGTTGGAAAGGACGTCAAGATCATGCAGTTCCAACCCCCCTGCCATGGGCAGGGACACCTCACACTAAACCATCCCACACAAGGCTTCATCCAACCTGGCCTTGAACACCGCCAGGGATGGAGCACTCACAACCTCCCTGGGCAACCGATTCCAGTGTCTCACTACCCAAACAGGAAAGAATTTCCTCCTTATATCCAAGTTAAACTTCCCCTGTTTAACTTTTAACCTGTTACCCCTCGTCCTGTCACTACAGTCCCTGATGAAGAGTCCCTCCCCAGCATCCCTATAGCCCCTCTTCAGATACTGGAAGGCTGCTATGAGGTCTCCATGCAGCCTTCTCTTCTCCAGGTTAAACAGCCCAACATCCTCAGCCTGTCTTCATACGGTAGGTGCTCCAGTCCCCTGATCATCCTCATGGCCCTCTTCTGGACTTGTTCCAACAGTTCCATGTCCCTTTTATGTTGAGGACACCAGAACTGCACACAATACTCCAGGTGAGGTCTCACAAGAGCAGAGTAGAGGGGCAGGATCACCTCCTTCCACCTGTTGGTCACATCCTTTTGATGCAGCCCAGGATACGGTTGGCTTTCTGGGCTGCGAGCGCACACTGAAGCCGGCTCATGTTCATTTTCTCATCGACCAGCACCCCAAGTCCTTCTCTGCAGGGCCGCTCTGAATCTCTTCTTTGCCCAGTCTGTAGCCATGCCTGGGATTGCTCCGACCCAGGTGTAGGACTTAGCACTTGTCATGGTTGAACTTCATAAGGCTGGCATCAGCCCACCTCACAAGCATGTCAAGGTCCCTCTGGATGGCATCCCTTCCCTCCAGCATATCAACCGGACCACACAGCTTGGTGTCATCGGCAAACTTGCTGAGGGCGCACTCAATCCCACTGTCCATGTCAGTGACGAAGATGTTAAACAAGACTGGTCCCAACATCGATCCCTGAGGGACACCACTCGTTACCTGTCTCCAGCCAGACATCGAGCCATTGACCACAACTCTTTGTGTGCGGCCATCCAGCCAGTTCTTTATCCACCGAGTGGTCCATCAATCAAATTGATGTCTCTCCAATTTAGAGACAAGGATGTTGTGTGGGACAGTGTCAAACTCTTTGCACAAGTCCAGGTAGATGATATCACCAGCCTTACACTTATACATCAATTCTGTAGCCCCATCATAGAAGGTCATCAAATTGGTCAGGCAGGATTTCCCCTTAGTGAAGCCATGCTGGCTGTCACCAAGCACCTTGTTGTTTTTCTTGTGCCTTAGCATGCCTTCCAGGAGAATGTGCTGCAAGATTTTACCAGGCACAGAAGTGAGACTGACTGGTCTGTAATTCCCCGGGTCTTCATTTTCCCCTTCTTGACAATGGGGGTTATATTTTCCTTTTTCCAGTCATCGGGAACTTCACCTGACTGCCATGATTTTTCAAATACGATGCCCAGTGGCTTAGCAACTTCATTTGCCAGCTCCTTCAGGACCTGCAGATGTATTCCATCAGGTCCCACGGACTTGTGTGCGTTCAGATTTTGAAGATGGTCTCGAACCAGATCCTCTCCTACAGTGGGCCCAAGGTCTTCGTTCTTACAGTCCCTGCGCCTACCTTCTAAGAACTGGTTGGTGCAGTCAGAGCCTTTGCCAGTGAAGACCGAGGCGAAGAAGTCATTCAGAACCTCAGCCTTCTCCAAATCCTGTGTAGCCAGTTCTCCCAAAAGCTTCCTCAGGGGGCCTATTTTGTCCCTAGTCTGTTTTTTGTTTGCTACGTACCTGTAGAATCCCTTCCTATTATCCTTAACATCCCTGGCTAGGTTTAATTCTAGCTGGGCCTTAACCTTCCTAACCTGGTCCCTGGCTTCCCGTACAACATCTCTGTACTCTACCCAGGCCGCCTGTCCTTGCTTCCATTTTTTATAAGCCTCTTTTTTCCTTTGAATTTTCCTCAGCAGCTCCTTATCCATCCAAGGAGGTCTCCTGGCCCTCCTGCTGCACTTCCTTCTAGTTGGGATGAAGCACTCCTGAGCCTGTAGCAGGTGATCCTTGAATATCAACCAACAGTCTTGGGCCCCCCTGCCCTCCAGGGCTATATCCCATGGAACCTTACTAAGCAGGCTCCTGAAGAGGCCAAAGTCTGCTCTTTTGAATGCCACAAAAAAAAGAGACTATGCCATTCTCCTCATCTTCTAGTCACCTACCTCAACCTATCTTGTAATAAAATGTGAAATTGCTCAAATATAAAATCATGGCAATAGGAAAAATTAAAATAAATTCCATTTTAAAAGGAAAGGTTTTTTTCACCTCTAATTGCAGCTGTTTTTTTCAAGAGAAACAAAACCAGTAGGACCATCTGACAGATATTGCCTATAATAAACAGATAGTCTGTACAATTTAACATCTTAAGTTACTCATTAAGATATTTTTGAGTAACCTATACATAAAGATGTTTATTGGTAATACTAAACTAGGTTTAATGAAAACACTATTGATGGAAAATTACTAATAAGATGGAATACTAACACTGAGAAATTCTGTTTGAGTTATCACTATACCAGCTAATCACTGTCGCCACAAACAAACAAACAAGCAAACAAACAAGCTAGTTGTTTGAGTAATTTGATCTAATTAGAAACATTTAATGCATTTATTAGAAATGTTTAAATAATTACTGGACCAATATTCTCAAAAACATGATAAACAAAATCTGAACCAAAGTCATTTAAGCTGTTTTAGGTTACTAGACTTATAAACATCTAAAAGTAACTTTGTGAAGACTTTCTAAGTATTGTTTTCAAAACTATTTAGAGGAGAATATTTGTCTTTTCCTCACAGACTTCAGAGAAAAATTGGTATACTGGAGCTGTTATAAGCTATGCTTATCACAATATTCTTTACATTGAAAAATTATAAATAACACCTCCCATAAATAAATAAATAATATGAATTGAAAAAAATAATGTTTAAAATGTAGATGAACTTTGGTTTGGATATCTATTTAAGACACATGAGTAGAAATTAATTGCAAAGCTAAAAGGTAATGATTTTTCTTCAAAAGAAATCTTGAGAAATTTATACCTTTGAGTTGCAAACATGCTCTAAAACTTTTTTAAATTTTACATGACAACTTGCTTATATACATGCCTATGAATGCTGGTTTACATGCATGCAGTCATTTATAAATGTGCATACAGGCATGAAAGTATCTTAGGAGGAAAAATCTCACCAAAAAAAAAAAAAAAAAACCCAAAAGAAAGAATAGGATGAAATTCATTCAAAGTATTTAAATATAAAAATTGTGCAGTTTTCAGTAATTTGACCAGTATCATCACAGATCACCCTCTTACTCCCCACCACCAAAAAAAAACAAGAAAAAAGAGATCAATAGTAAGAATGGATTACAGTGTCTTGGCTTAAAGTAAAAGTTATTGCAATCACAGAGGTGCAGATATGTTTTAACTTGCCTATATACAGCATAACTAAAAATTTTTGAAGCAGATTAGAAAAAAAAACTGGACCATTTTTAGCTAGTGTGGTCTTGGAAACCTTGAAATTTGTTATGGGGCAGGTGCAGTACATAGTATGTCAGGAGGCTCTGTAAGTACATATTGTCTATAACTCTAGAAATATTCATTTTGAAGCAAGGAATTTGCATGTAGCTCTCTACAGATTTCCTTCAATTCACCTGGAAAAAAAAAAAAGTATTATTGAGGAACAAAGACAAAAATAAAGTAAATAAAAGATTAATTTCTAAAGTATTTTAGATATGGAAACTGTTACATATGCAAAAATGGTAGAGCAGCAGCACACACAAAAATACTCACACCCCTTATTCAGGTTTCTAGAATAATCTTAGTAAAAAAAGTAAAAACTACTGCTAAAAAAAAAAGTAAAAAAAAAAAAGTAAAAAAAAAAAAAAAGTAAAAAAAAGTAAAAAAAAAGTAAAAAAAGTAAAAACTAATGTTCTAGTAATTCTCTGCTAATACTTTTTGGAGTCTAAAACTGTGATAAAAACAATTCTGCCCTAGCAGTTACTCATCTGTCTATTCCTGTCAAACTATCAGGAAAGCTGATATAAATCCACTCTAATTTGCATTAACTGTAGTTCCAAAGAACAAATGAACATTAAAATAATTAATACAAATTACTGGTGATGTACTGTAAACACTTCTACTATCTACTGTATTGGTTTTATGAGATTTCCAACATTGATAGAGATAAAATACTTGTGTTATACAGCTTCATATGACATTCTGAATAAGAGGCTAAAAAGGCACAGAACCAACATTCTGCATGTTTTCAAAAGCTAGATTTATTGAGAAGGAATATCATAAATGCTGTAACACTGACCACTTAAAGTCAAGAATTAAAGTCAAGTATCAAAAAAAATGTATGTTCTATTTTAATACACTCCATTTAAATACCATTTACTTAGAGACACTGAAGTCCTACAGCCTGCACTGTGGCACATATGAGACTTGATTACAGTGTTTCTTCTGGTTGTATGACATATGAGTCCACTAACATCTGCAGAATTAAGCAATTTTATATCCGGTAGTTAAAGACTTTCATGACTGCATTAAAGGAGGCTAAAAAGTTACCATATTTCAATGTTAATTTTTTTCTAATGAACTCTTTACAGAATTAAAGATAATAAATAGAGTCATCACAAGGATTAAACCTTCAGTGTACCTACCCAAGTTACTTAACTTGGAAACTGACTAATTCAAAAGCTTAATGGAACCAGTTGTTCCCAGTAGTAATTTGCCAAGATTCATAAAATAATCTATGTTACGATACACTCATAATCCTAGCTTTAACACGAGTAACTATTTCAATTGCTTGATTTGATTTTCATTGCATATTTATCTTAACATAAAATCTTTTTATACTCCCAAATCACCTTATTAAAAGATACTTATTCAAGAAAATGACTAGCAATTTGCTTTATTTTTAATTTGGTTTTATAGCCTAATGACACTATATGTTAAATATACTAGAAATACAAGACATTAATCATAGAATAATAGAATAGTTGGGGTTAGAAAGAACCTTAAGATCGTCTGCTTCCACCCCCCTGCCATGAGCAGAGACACCTCACACTAAACCATGTCACCCAAGGCTCTGTCCAACCTGGCCTTGAACACTGCCAGGGATGGAGCATTCACAACTTCCTCGGGCAACCCATTCCAGTGCCTCACCACCCTAACAGGAAAGAACTTCTTCCTTATATACAATCTAAACTTTCCGCTGTTCAAGTTTGACTTAAACATTACCCCTTGTCCTACCACTACAGTTCCTAATGAATAGTCCATCCCCAGCATCGCTATAGGCCTCCTTCAGGTACTGGAAGGCTGCTATTAGGTCCCCACACAGCCTTCTCTTCTCCAGGCTGAACAGCCCAACTTCCTCAGCCTATCTTCATATGGGAGGTGCTCCAGCCCCCTGATCATCCTCGTGGCCCTCCTCTGGACTTGATCCAACAGTTCCATGTCCTTTTTATGTTGGGGACACCAGAACTTCTCACAATACTCTAGGTGAGGTCTCACAAGAGCAGAGTAGAGGGGCAGGATCACCTCCTTTGACCTGCTCCTTTTGATGCAGCCCAGGATACGGTTGGCTTTCTGGGCTGAGAGCACACATTGCTGGCTCCTGTTAAGTTTCTCATTGACCAACACCCCCAAGTCCTTCTCTGCAGGGCTGCTCTGAATCTCTTCTTTGCCCAACCTTTAGCTGTGCCTGGGATTGCTCCGACCCAGATGTAGGACCTTGCACTTGGAATGGTGAAATTTCATAAGGTTGGCATCAGCACCCCTCACAAGTGCGTCAAGGTACCTCTGGATGGCACCCTTTCCCTTCAGTGTATCAACCAAACCAGCTAGCTTGGTGTCATCGGTAGACTTGCTGAGGGCGCACTGAATTCCACTGTCCATGTTGCTGACAAAGATGTCGAACAAGACTGGTCCCAACACCGATCCCTGAGGGACACCACTCGTTACTGGTCTCCAGCCGGACATTGAACCATTCACCACAACTCTTTGCGTGCGGCCATCCAGCCAGTTCTTTATCCACTGAGTGGTCCATGTATCAAATTGATATCTCTCCAATTTAGAGACAAGGATGTCGTGTGGGACAGTGTCAAACACTTTTCACAAGTCCAGGTAGATGACATCAACTGCTCTACCCCTGTCCATCAGTTCCGTAGCCCCATCACAGAAGGCCACCAAATTGGTCAAGCAGGACTTCCCCTTAGTGAAGCCATGCTGGCTGTCACCAGCCACCGCATTGTTTTCCATGTGCCTTAGCATGCCTTCCAGGAGAATCTGCTCCAAGATTTTGCCTGGCACAGAGGTGAGACTCATTGTTCTGTAATTCCTTGGGACATCCATTTTCCCCTTTTTAAAAATGGGGGTTATATTTTCCTTTTTCCAGTAGTCAGGAACTTCTCCTGACTGCCATGATTTTTCAAATATGATTGACAGTGGCTTAGGAATTTCATTTGCCAGCTCCTTCTGGACCCGCGGATGGATTCCATCAGGTCCCACGGACTTGTGCACATTCAGGCTCTTAAGATGGTCTTGAACCAGATCCTCTCTTACAGTGACCCTAGGCTCTTCATTCTCACAGTCCCTGCATCTGCCTTCCAAGACATAGGTGGTGTGGTCAGAGAGTTTGCCAGTGAAGACTGAGGCAAAGAAGTCATTGAGAACCTCAGCCTTCTCCAAATCCAAGCTAATCATAAAGCTAAATGAAAAATTTTGTGTACTATTTCTTCAACTATTGTTTCCAGAGAACTTGTATGTAATGAAATCTTCACAAACTAAAATATGGGTTGTTGTTTTTTTTTTTTTTCAGCTGGTACCTTTCTTTCTTTGCCCTACCAATGTTTAAATATGTTGTCGTTTAAACCCAGCCATAAAGCTCGTCAACTCACTCCCCCACTTCTTTCCCTCCCTCTACCCCCGGAGGGACGGAGAGGAGAATCGAAAAGAATGCAACTCCCACGGGTTGAGATAAGAGCAGTTTGGTAACTAAGATATAACACAAATCACTACTGCTACCACCAATAATAATAATGCTCAAGGAAATAACAAGAGGAAAGAATACAACACCTCAACACCAACCAACCAATAACTTGCCTAACCCCACCGCACCGAGAACCAACCAATACCTCCTCCAACCCTGCAGTGCACTAGCCCTTCCCAGGTAAATCTCCGTTACATCCTGGGCATGACGTGCTGTTGTATGGAATACCTCTTTGGTCAGTTTAGGTCAGGTGTCCTGTCTCTGCTTCCTCCCGGCTTCCCCTCCTCCCTGGCAGAGCATGAAGCTCACAAAGTCCTTGGTCAGACTAAACATTTGAGCAGCAACTAAAAACATCAGTGTTAGCAGCACTGTTCCCAGGCCAAAAAATCAAAACATAGCATTGCACCAGCTACCAAGGAGAAAAATGACTGCTACTGCTGAACCCAGGACAAAATATTTTCAATTGAAACACTTTTATACAATCTATGTCACAGGTGGCAAGAAAATGCACTTTGCTACCACATGTGACTCACAAGTGTCAATGAATTTCAGTGGAATAAACTTAATTAGATTCTTTTTGTTGAAGCCTCAATCACACTCCAGAAATAATACACTACTTTGGAAAAATAATGTAGCAACTAAGGCATCTCCATTGGTCCTTTCTGGTAACAATAGGGTAGAAAAAGAATGTTAGTCATTCTATTAATTTTTATTTTTTTCTCACTTTACCATCTACATACATTCTTCCAACCTCCTTTTTTATAAACAGAAACACCCTGACAAACAAATCCAAATTCCAAAAGAACAGATCACCTTAAATATAAACAATAAAAGATGCAGATACAGGAAAAATAATACATTGTTTTAACCAGGTTTTGTTTGGTTTTTTTTTATTCTCTGCAATAAATCATGCCCTTTTAAATCCTTGTCTTTATATATAGACTACTGTTGAGAGCAATGACCACTATTTATACCTATGAAATATTATTACACTTATAAGTAACAAATATAAATAAATTATTGTGTATCATTTAATGAATTGCTGGGAAAAGGTAACTGATCAGACTATTCTCATCTAAATTCAGACATAAGCATTTAGATGATTATGTGTGGCTGCATATCTACACTTTTATTACATTGAGCATACTGTCCCCCTGAAAGATTTTTGGCTCATCTGAAAACAGACTTCAATACTCCATTGGCTAAGTGTTTATTCAGCTCTTGATTCCACTCACTGAATCGATTATGTCTCCAATGACCATACTGGGAACTTAGACACCTCCCCCCTACATTCCCACCTAGGCTGTATACACCTAAAGTTAGCCAAGATGAATCCCCCCTCAAGAATTAAAAAAAAAAAAGGAATATTATTTTATATTGACCAAATAATTTCAGCAATATTTCTCATGTTTCTATTAAAAGTGAATTTGATAACTAATGTTATTTAAATCATGTTTTCTTATCCAGTGGAAAAATCATCTAAGATCATTTATCTATATAAATTTAAATTCCAATCTTACATTTTATATACTGTACCAAAGCTATTACCTGAGTGCTGTGGCATTTTATCAGATTTTCTCTTGCAGCACAGTTGAACTGGAAAATTTTGATATGAAACTGCTTTTCTAAAAGCTTTTCCTGTACATGGCAGTGTTTTTCTGTGTCTGGCCAATCCCTTATTCCAATTTTGTGATGTGATTTGCTTGCTTTATAAAACTAGTTGAGATTATATGGTATAATTTAAATGGAAAAACTTGCATTCCTGCCAAACACTTATTTCTTTTTCTAGAAGTACCCAATTTAAACAAACACTTTATAATATTGTTCCACTGATCTCAGTACCTTTCATCCCTGCTTATTAATTACAAGCAAGAAAATTATGAGCATCGCACTACATTATTTTTTACATAGCTGTGTCAATCTAACAATGAAAATGAGCAAACAAACAAAAAAGCTTTCCTCTTGATAAATGACTATGCAAGAGAGGTGAAGGCAGAGACAATTAGTTTTCTTGCAGTTTATGTGGCCTTATCAATAGAAAATGAATTTTATCCAAATCTCCAGTGCAGGCAAGAAAATTACAGTAGTGTAGAACAGAATACAAATGTTGTCAGATTGTGTGCCTTTTTTTCCCCTCCAGTAAACACAAAATGGTCTATTCCAACTTTTACAGAAAGAAGAACAGGGAAAAAAAAGTTATTACTTTTTTTTTTTTTTTTCCTATGGACTTTTAGTTCTGTTACAGATATTTGCTGTAAAGTAGCTAGTTCTTCTGAGTTCACATGCTCATTTGCCTTCTGTTATAACTTGTAGGGGCAGTGAGGCACTGGCATCAGCTGCTCGGGGAAGTTGTGAATGCTCCATCCCTGGCGGTGTTCAAGGCCGGGCTGGAGAGAGCCTTGGATGACATGATTTAGTGTGAGGTGCCCCTGCCCGTGGCAGGGGGGTTGGAACTAGATGATCTTAAGGTCTTTTCCAACCCTAACTATTCTATGGTTCTATGGTTCTTTGTGTCCCTTTAGTCAAATGATAATAATTTTTTATCTTTGCTGGTGCCTAAGACAAGACACTTCACTATCCTGTGCTCCAAAATCTCTATTTTAAAAAAAGAAAACCCATTTTGCAATCTAAAGTATATATTTAAAAATACACACACACATAACATGGAATTCTCGTAAAAAAAAAAAAAAAGAAGAAAAGATTAAGTTATAAATCCTTATCAAAATCTGACATCTCTGAATGCAAAGTGCTAGATAAGAGTTAGATGTTTTCATCACAAATATTATTCATGTGTTCTTTGAAGTCTGTAGATTCTTTTCCATCCAGGAATATAATTAGGCATTAAATAATGTAACTACTGGTATAAGTCCAAACTGAAGGCAATTCTGAAACTCTCAAGAAGTTTCACACAGAAGCTTCACATAATGTCATAAAGCATTAGAAGTTTCTTTTCACAAACAAAAGATAAATATAAATGGTATTTACAAGAATATTACTGCAAGTCTCTCACAGTTTCCTAAATCAAAATAATACTTAATGCAAATATTTTTTATTTTTTTACTATCACTGTATGTCTTTACACATTACTAAAACTTACAGATTATTAACACTACATATGTACATATGAGGCTTACAAACTCAGGAGTGCTGCATCCCAACTAGAAGGAAGTGCAGAAGGAGGGCCAGGAGACCTCCTTGGATGGATAAGGAGCTGCTGAGGAAAATTCAAAGGAAAAAAGAGGCTTATAAAAAATGGAAGCAAGGACAGGCGGCCTGGGAAGGGTACAGGGATGTTGTCCGGGAAGCTAGGGACCAGGTTAGGAAGGCTAAGGCCCAGCTAGAATTAAACCTAGCCAGGGATGTTAAGGATAACAGGAAGGGATTCTACAGGTACGTAGCAAACAAAAAACAGACTAGGGACAAAATAGGCCCCCTGAGGAAGCTTTTGGGAGAACTGGCTACACAGGATTTGGAGAAGGCTGAGGTTCTGAATGACTTCTTCGCCTCGGTCTTCACTGGCAAAGGCTCTGACTGCACCAACCAGTTCTTAGAAGGTAGGCGCAGGGACTGTGAGAACGAAGACCTTGGGCCCACTGTAGGAGAGGATCTGGTTCGAGACCATCTTCAAAATCTGAACGCACACAAGTCCATGGGACCTGATGGAATCCATCCACGGGTCCTGAAGGAGCTGGCGAATGAAGTTGCTAAGCCACTGGCCATCATATTTGAAAAATCATGGCAGTCAGGTGAAGTTCCCAACGACTGGAAAAAGGGAAATATAACCCCCATTTTCAAGAAGGGGAAAATGGAAGACCCAGGGAATTACAGACCAGTCAGTCTCAACTCTGTGTCCGGTAAAATCTTGGAGCACATTCTCCTGGAAGGCATGCTAAGGCACATGAAAAACAACAAGGTGGTTGGTGACAGCCAGCATGGCTTCACTAAGGGGAAATCCTGCCTGACCAATTTGATGACCTTCTATGATGGGGCTACAGAATTGATGGATAAGGGTAAGGCAGGTGATGTCATCTACCTGGACTTGTGCAAAGCGTTTGACACTGTCCCACACAACATCCTTGTCTCTAAATTGGAGAGACATCAATTTGATGGATGGACCACTCGGTGGATGTTATTTAACATCTTCGTCGCTGACATGGACAGTGGGATTGAGTGCGCCCTCAGCAAGTTTGCCGATGACACCAAGCTGTGTGGTCCGGTTGATATGCTGGAGGGAAGGGATGCCATCCAGAGGGACCTTGACACGCTTGTGAGGTGGGCTGATGCCAACCTTATGAAGTTCAACCACGACAAGTGCTAGGTCCTACACCTGGGTCGGAGCAATCCCAGGCACAGCTAAAGGTTGGGCAGAGAAGAGATTCAGAGCAGCCCTGCAGAGAAGGACTTGGGGGTGTTGGTCAATGAGAAAATGAACAGGAGTCAGCAATGTGCGCTCGCAGCCCAGAAAGCCAACCGTATCCTGGGCTGCATCAAAAGGAGCAGGTCAAAGGAGGTGATCCTGCCCCTCTACTCTGCTCTTGTGAGACCTCACCTGGAGTATTGTGTGCAGTTCTGGTGTCCTCAACATAAAAAGGACATGGAACTGCTGGAACAAGTCCAGAGGAGGGCCACGAGGATGATCAGGGGACTGGAGCACCTCCCGTATGAAGATAGGCTGAGGAAGTTGGGTCTGTTCAGCCTGGAGAAGAGAAGGCTGTGTGGGGACCTAATAGCAGCCTTCCAGTACCTGAAGGGGGCCTATAGGGATGCTGGGGAGGGACTCTTTGTCAGGGACTATAGTGACAGGACGAGGGGTAACAGGTTAAAAGTTAAACAGGGGAAGTTTAACTTGGATATAAGGAGGAAATTCTTTCCTGTCAGGGTGGTGAGGCACTGGAATCGGTTGCCCAGGGATGTTGTGAGTGCTCCAACCCTGGCGGTGTTCAAGGCCAGGTTGGATGAAGCCTTGTATGGGATGGTTTAGTGTGAGGTGTCCCTGCCCATGGCAGGGGGGTTGGAACTATATGATCTTGAGGTCCTTTCCAACCCTAACTATTCTATGATTCTATGATTCCATGATATAGGACAGAGATATTTATAGCAGTGAATATATATATGCTATATACATATATGATATATATATGCATATATATATGGCAGTGGTGACTTTAAGGGTTAATTTGTCACTTTCTTGAAGAGTTTGTGAAAGTAGGCCTGAGTAGAATGACAATTATAACTTCTTTTTTTTTTTTAATTCAAACTTTTAGAGATTTCAGCACACTAACATGCAAGGTCAAAATGGGATTATGTCTATCCCTTTTCCCACAGTAGTAAGAACAAGATTTTTCCAGGTATTTGTGTATGGTATATTTACGTGTTATGTAATCCGGAAAGTGTATTTAGTAATTACGAATGTTGATGTGCACTATCAGTTGGTCTGGATAATCGGGGAACCATAACACACAACTATTGTTTCTGTTCTCTCAAATATTTGCCCCATATTTGAAAATGCAATGCAAAAAGAAAGCTACAAAAAGCTATTTCTACTTCAGAACTTTCTAGTGTATTTTTGGAGGCCTAAAGGTCTTTTAGAGGCCTAAAGATGGGTCACGATGTAATTGCAGAGGTTACAGGACTTTGAAAAATAATATATCTTGCCACTATGAAGTCTAAAATCTGACATATCTATCTAAAGGTACTCCCAAACGAATGTAAATCAAGTAACTTAAAAATCAAAACTTTTAATTACGATTACAATAGATGACAATTTAAAGTCAATTCCTACAAATCTCTGACTACAATTTTGAAAAAAATCAAGAAATATAAAAATATGTTTTCCTTGCTCTAAAGAACTCTTTTATTTTTTTTATGATATTGCTGTGTTTTATCCTTAAAAGACTAGAATATAACACAGCTATGAAACCAATAGTCAGGAAAGTATTAAGTTTATATCAAGGTTAAGTTTCTTTCATCTGGGTTTGTTATTTTCAAAGTTTCATTTGATGTCTGTGAGTCAAAAATCCTTTTCATACTCTCACCATTTTCAGCAAGATGATGTCACCAAGAAATGCAGTTGTTTCATTGTCATCTATTGGCAGGATGCTATTATAGTGCTATTATATTGTACTGCTGCCTATCATAAAGTTTTCCATTATTAGACATGTTTTTCAGTTGCCTAGAACTTTTCCCAACTTCATCTGTTTGGATTGAAATTTATCTTGCTGAGTTTTTGCTCAAGGACAAATTGTCTTGGAAAGTGCGAACAAAATGTTAACAAATGTATGTACATATGTGTATGCAGAGAGAGAGAGATTTATCTTAAAAGTTTTATATCCATTCTGTTGAAAAACTCTGATGTCTTGGAGAAAGACAGGACCTTGATACAGCCCTTACTTGTCCTGTCTTGCAAACACAAAATTAAGAGGACTTTTCAGACAGACCTGTGAATTTTTAGCACAAGTTAGCTTGGTTGGCACAAAGTGGCCAAAACTGACAAAAATTACTCCCTTGCTAATGAATGAACCTGCTTGCCAAATTTCTGTTTGACCTCATAAGGTTAGAAAATACACCAAACCAAACAAGGAATCTCTTCACAGTTATTCCTTTTGAAAAGTATCCATAAGAACTACGTGAATCCAATCTACTTTTTAGGCTGTGTGCCTCCTGAAATCTATTTGTGTAGGGAGCAGGCTCTGATGCTAATTTTACTTAAAAAAAAAAATAAATCACTGTGGCAAAGTCAAATATTCAGTATTCACAATAGAGCAGAATTAAGGGTGCCAGGCGTCTTAATTTCTTACCAACCTTTGTATAAATATTTGCATTTTTGTTGCTTTATCACTTAATATTATCACTTCTTTTACCCATCCAGCTTATAGGATGAGTTCTAGCACTTGTCAGGCAAATAGTTCAGCATTTTGTTTCCTTATCTTTCAGTTAGTTCAAAGTACAAAATTGTACAATATTTGGGGTTTGAACTAGGTGATCATTAAGACTCCTTCCAACCCAAACCACTCTACTATTCATGTCCTGATCTGATAAAAAAATATCCCTGTCTCATAAGCTTCTCTATGTAAGTTGCAAAACCTTCAAATTAATTCACACTTCTGGGTTTTGGTTTGTTTGTTTTTCTTTCAATTTCTTATCATTCACAGTGCGCAAAGTGTCCAAAGTGAAGTCCAAAACAAAATCCTGGAACAAACTTCTAATCCACTCAGTGGCATATTCTGAAACTGCATCCTACAGAAAATGTCAATATGCACCAGGTTACACAATTTGAACTGAGAAACAGGGCTCCTACGCTGACACAACTAAAAAGAAAGCATTTTCAGCACAAAAGTGTCCGAGTGTTTCATAAATATCAGCATCTCATAATGTGAGAATATAGCTTTATTATTTTACAGATAGGCAGTTGAAGCAAACAGATTTGGGGACATGGGGTAAAAGAAGATAACGAGGGCTCACATACAGCAAAAAGAAAACATAAAATCACTATCAGACTGCTCATTTGGGATATGTGGGAACACTGATTAATTTGTCTTTTATTTGGAAGCAGTCTGAACCAACATAATTCCATATTACTAGGACAGGAATTGCTCTCAGTCTTTCTTGCAGTCTTCCCCTTATCATAGGCAATTTTAGCAGTTACTGAATCAAAGAGAGACAGAAAAACTTCTATGTGCTCAGGCACTATTGTCCTCCCCTGCAATGTGGATGACCTTGTCTCAAATCAGGGAAAGGACAGAACTGAATCCTGTTTTCTCACAGCTTTTGTTAATGCTTCTTTGTAAAGACCTTTAACTTTTCAAAGCAAATTATCATTGGCTACAGTTGGGAAAGTTCAGTCAGCTGCAGATCAAATGGTAGAATCTCAGATTGAGTATTCAGAAAGGTTTAAATAAAGTATCTTGCCTGATTTCTGTGGAAGAGGGCAGCAAATATGTACTTCTCCAGCTCACTATTCAACTGTCCTCATAACATGACCACTTCATTTTTTTTTTCTAGGTTTTTTTTTCA
Source organism: Lathamus discolor (assembly GCF_037157495.1). Lineage (NCBI taxonomy): Eukaryota > Metazoa > Chordata > Aves > Psittaciformes > Psittacidae > Lathamus > Lathamus discolor. The sequence continues at coordinate 129,435,534 of NC_088885.1, read as the reverse complement.
TCAACTATACAACTTCCTACTGAAACAACACAGGAGGAGAGTCCTGCAGACAACTTACCTCAATGTACATCCTTCATGAATTCCTTGATCATTGCCTTTCCTGTGGTGCTAAGCAAGGCCCAAGGTAAATGATAGAATTTTGATATATAAATAAGACATTTTCATAAATTACAACAAAAGCTGATGATCTAAAGTCGCAGAAGGAAAAATAGGAACTTTGAAATAATACTTTATATTTACATACGCAACTGTTTAGCTCTGAAAAAAATTTGTCCAAGTAAAAACAAAGCAAAACAAAACTTAGGCTACTTGTCAGTTTGTATTAATCACACACACAGAACCACAGGTTTAAAAGCTTTTCAGTATTCTTAAGGCAGTCATAACCTATTTTTCATTTCTTAGTATGCTGCATCTTTTAAATATATGCTTCAGTTCTTCCTCATCTGGCTCTGTCCCATGTTGGAATTGCTCCCTGCTGTTAATTAGAGGTGACTATGATTTGATTAATCTCAAACATGTGTTATATATGGACAATGTGGAATACTGTATTCTATAGCTTTCTACTTAAAACATGCTTGAATTTAACGGAAATAAGCCAAACATTCTTTAATGACTCAGAACCTAATCTTATCACAATGAACAATATGGATATGATCAAAATAAGACATTCTAATCCATTTGAAGTGTTAAAAGTTCACAGAAATATGCACGAATCATGTATAGTATTTCTCAATATAATACTAACAGGATTTCTTGCTCATGAATGTACACCATCTGAGCATCATTGCTATGCGTAAATCTTAAGTTCTCCACCTCTCTCTCCATTTAGACAAAGTTTGGTCTCAATCTGACAATTTGGTTTTCCTGGTCCCACATTGTTGACATGGTTCCCATGTAGACTTTTTAAGACACTGATCACATTTTTCAGACCTAAGGAGCTACCAGTCAGCAATGGCTATATCATTTCCATACTATTTTATATAGCTCTTGGTCTTGAAAGGTCTTTAATAACTAGAGCACAAACCTAAGCTCATTTAATAGGACAGGATTATACATATCTTTAAATTGAATTTTAAAGTTAGTAATTATACAGCAATAAAAAAAGTTCTCTGTAAAGAAAGTTAAGCATATGATTGAATGTTTTCTGGGTTTGTAATTTTTTTAGAAAAGTTCTAAGTACTTTGTCACATTAATACCAGTGCCTATGCATTTTTGTGACAATAAAAGAAGTCCTGTGAATATTAACTAAAATTGCCTAAGAGATTTCCTCAGGCTATTAGGAAAAAGAAAAGTTAAATCTAACAATTTTAATTCTTAAAAATGACAATTATTCAATTCACTGGCTCTAATTTTTTTTATGTGGAACTTTGTTGTTATTATTATAATTATTATACAGCCTTCAGTGGTAAGTGAAATATAATTCTAATTAATTTTTCCTACAGCTGCATACAAATCAATAACTGTAAGTATCCCAAAGGAAAAGAATGCTGTATGGCCCTCCAAGTTCCTAATGAATGCAAATAAGCTGACCTTTGTCTGACAACCTACGAATATTGTTTCACAATTTTGCCATTGAAATCGCTGTAATCAGCAATTTGTACAGCAAATATGGAGACAATATGAGTTGTAAATGACTATTCATTACAAGAACATGTATTGTACAGCTACCATATTGAACAAACTTTATGATTTTGGGAATCAATTCCTCTAACATATTTTGTTGAATAATGACTTCAGAGAAAACAAGGATTCTCTCTCTGCTTACACATATATATAAAAAAAAAAAAAGCTATTTTGTATTTATTTGTATATATAGTTTTAATTCTCTTTTTTATTAATTGTTTGAAATACAAATACCTTCAAATCTCGAATTATTACTTTCTAACAACAGTTTTTTATAAGTAGGGTAGTGAACCCAAAATAAAAGGAAGATTACACTCAAAAAAATAAAAAACAGGATTCTGCATCTAAAAAGAGCAATATATCCATGAAGATATAGAATTTCTCATGTAATGATATAATAAAGCTGTGAATGTCTACAACAGGTAAGAAACAATGAGCTAGTGTAGTACTACTATATCTAGTAGTTCTGGAAATATTAATGTACAAATGAAAGCTATAGCACATTTTCAACACCTATTTTAAAACGAAAAGCCTATAAAAACTTAGGACAAAATGAAATTTGGAGCACTTGCAATATATCATTTTAGTTTGCACAATACATTAATTTTTTTTAAGAAAGCATGATTTAGAACCACTTTGAAGAAATTTTACTTACATTAAACTTGTTAATTACAGATGCATGTTGACCTCAGAAAAAGCAATGGGATAAAAAAAAAAAAAAAACACAAAAAAACTAAACCAAACCAACAAAATGTTCTGGTTTATGATTTCTACTCAGAAAAAATAATTGAAATACATATGGCTGGGAAGTAACAGCTTAAACCAAGTATTATATTAATGAATATGTTTAAAAGCTTCCTTGTTTTGAAGACAGAGTTTTTTATTCTTTGAAGTAATTTCACTAATATTATTCTCTTTGTCCTTTTTTTTGCTTTAGTTTTGTCCTTTTTAATGTTTTGCTAACTAAAGTTCTGATTTAGTAAGATTTAAATGCTCAGAGATCATAATATCAACTAATGTCACCTTCAATATGTGATACTTTAAAAGAACAGTCCTTTCTTGATGACATTCCCTCAAGATCTCTATTCTCCTTCTTGTAATTCTTCCATGTTCAGAATAAATCCCTGCTACATCTCACTCAATATTGATCTTCAAGGCATTTCTCCCAATCCTTTTCCCAGTGTGGTCACTGAACAGTATACAAGTTCAATAGGAAGATCAGCTGCTCATCCACTTTTTGCTAAAGCAATTTGTATTATGGATTTATTTTAGCAGTCTACAGTGGCAGTTGCTGTTTTTACTATTTAAATGCTTTGATTATCTGACCTTGCTTACTTTATCTTTTTAAGTGCTGTGCACAGGCTTTAAAGTTGATCAATAAATGGGGATTCCTCCACCACATTATGTTGAAATCAATCCTTATTCAGACTATTTGTATTTCACTCTTATGAGTCCATCTGTCTTTCTTAATTTTATATTCTCTTTTCTTAAATAATTTTGCCTGCCACTGCAAATGCTTACTGTCAGGTAGACTTCCGCTGCAATCAATTCAGCTTTTCCCAGTAGTAACTATAGTGTCTGGGAAGACACAAACGTATAGGACCATATCCCATACCTGCACAGTCATCTCCTATATTATTGCTATTATTTGATTTATTTATTTATGTATTTGTGTCACAGGTTCAGTAAAAGTCAATGAACAAAATTTTGCACTTAAGTAAGGTCTATATATTTCCAGTAATATTCAGGAAAAAAAGGGGTTGTGGGCTTCTTAACTACAGTTTTATAGTTTTACGTTTATAGTTTTATGTTCTCTGCATTAAAATCAAACTAAACAGTACAAGCTTATTAATATTTTTTTCAGATTTTTCTATTTCTCTAAGAGAAACAGATAAAGTAATGGAGCCAAGTGGCCTTCAGCTATGTCATGGTAAACCTTAGCATTCTCCAATCAAATTCAAGAAATACATCTAGTTCTGAATTTGTGCAGTAAGCAAAAATCGTACTCTCTGAGAAACATTTTGTTATATATGGTATCTAATCTATTTACTGTAGCTAAATATTTAAAATATTTCAAGTTTTTTAACTTCTTAAACATTTTATATTTTATTTTCTGTAATTAAAAAAAAAAGGTTAGCATAGCTGTAAGAAGTCTTAGTATGGCTATGTGAAAACAGAAAAGAAAAAGAAAATAAGTATAAAATCTAGCAACCCTGTTAACATGCTCTTCACAGAGTTCTGAGCACTTAGGGGATTATCCACCTAGAACGTATAAAACTTACTGAGTTACTACTTAGATGTCATTTAAACATGTCCACAAATGTTCAGAGTAGGGAATACTATTTCCCCTTTCTTTAACTAAATCAAACACACACACACACACAAAACATTCAATTTCCATTAAATTAATCTGAATGAAAATACAGTCAGTAACTTCACTGATTTCCCGTAATGCTTACATCATAATTTGCTAAACTTCTATAATAATGCATCACAAGTACAAAATAAAACCAAGAGCATTAGTTAGTATTAAAACAGTTTTTATTTTCAGTCTCTTGAACTTGAACAACTTTTCACATGGTTTTAGGGTATCTGGTTTCCTGAAACTGTTGACATTCATATATGTTTGAAAGACTGAGGCCTAGAATGCCATTAAGATCTAATACTCTTTTACTCAGCTTGCTAGATAATACATTAATTTCTATGCATGGAAAGAAATGTACCCACTTCTTCAAATTTTCTAGTTGTTCACCTGATTGAGACTATTTGTGCTTATTCCAGGTTATTCTGGGTCCAGTGGACACTAAGGCCTTGAAAAGCTGCTATTCTTTGTCTTCCCTAGGTGCTGTTTACTCTTACCTTAAAGTTCTCCACACTTCTTCTGTTTTTTTAAAGAGAATTATTCAGTCATAAGTTTAACAGTAAAAACAGCGAACCTTTTGTAATGGCCGGGAGCATTTCTGCCTCAGTTGTAGCTCCATATGGCACACGCCATGATGTCTCTGATATGAGGGAAGGACAAAAGAGGCTATAACCACAAATATCTTAAACATTTATGTAATTAAAACATGTTAGCAGAACTTAGAAAAATATAATGTGATGAAACAGGTTTAAATCATATTAGCACCAGTGATGAACCTGGTAAATATCTGGCCTAGTATGAGAAAGTCATTATTAAACTTATGCTAAAAACATGGTCCAAGTGAAAGCAAGCACATAAAGTAACTAATACTAAACAGTCACTAAATGAAAAAAAACAGATCAGGATTTTTCCCTGGTAATTGGGTATGTGCATGAAAGAGAAATGGCTGAGGCATCTAATGTAGAAAGTAGCCCATACTGAAAAAAGCAGCAGATATGCAACAGCTCCTTGCACAATGGCACAATGCCATTTTTGTTCTTTTATGTGAATGAACAATTTCAGAAATGCAAAATAATAGTTTCTAAGATTTGCTTATTTAAGACTTTTGTATGTATACATATATTTTAAAAAGTATTGTAATTGTATTGAAATCCTGCTCTCAGAATTTTTTTTTTTTTTTCAGTTAATGCAGGATCTCCCTCCTGAAAATTAATCAGGTTTTATTGATAATTCATTTCACATTTTCAGGGGAGCATTCTGCCTTCTTTTAAAATTCCACTAACTAATAAAAACACCTACTTCATTCCAGCACTGTTCTGGTTTTCCTTTAAGCACTTCTGGAATTTGTAGGTATAAGGTGGAGGTTGCTTTTGCCACAAGATTAGCCACTTAGAAAATAAAAATGAAAATGCAAAGGAGGGTAAGAATTACAGGAAGGTATTACACAATTGTACCTAGTATATGGGGTGGGGAGTGTTCAACTTAAGCAATACTTACTAATATCACTTGTGAAGATTTTTCAGAGGGGAAGTTCAGAAGAATTCACTGCACCAAATTCTATGCATTTCTGCAGAGCACAGCTTAAAAAAGACAAGTCCATACTGTTTCCCTCAGGTGGGTAAATGTTAAGAGAGAAGAATCCAAGTTTCATGATGCAGCAGCACAAAGCTGGGAAGTGAAAATTATGTTGCAGCAGAGTCCTGAAAATATGACTGTAAAAGTTAATCAATAAAATGTCTATTCCTGTCTATTCACTAGAGGCCCCAGCTGCATAGCTTCACACAATCGATACTACAAATTATTACGATTTCCAGGTTCCCACTGGACATTCTGAACAAATCTTTCAAGTGTAACAGGCTTATACTGGGGGGGCTGGGGGAGGAGGGGGGGGAGAAGGGTGGTGTTACCTTAGGTTTATTTCATCCAGGATAAGTATACAACAAACAAAGCTTGTGATTTCTAAAAGTTTTCAATATATGCATTTTTTGGCATTCTGATAAATTAGCAGAAAATATTTGTATTTTATTTTAAAACTAAATACTTTTTGTTCTGGTAAACTAGTGAATAAAATGACCCTTTTATGACTTTGAAATCCTAGTCAACCATTTCCTTTTTTCACCATTCCAGGAAAAAACCCACAACTTTTAATGTACAATTTCACAACAAGGAAATTAAAGCATACAGAAATTGACTTTTCCCCTCAAAGGCCCCATAACAGCCCCATAACAGCTATAGCAGAATATCAGCTCCCCATATTATTTTAACTTGATGCTGTTGTGCATGTTCCTTTGTAGTCCTATGCTCTTGCCTAGATACCATCTGCATTTGCCAAATTCACTAAGTAGGAAGGTAAGTAAAGTCCAGAACTGTATTACTTTGAGTAAGTCAGCACCAAAGGGATGCTGCTTTACAACACAATGCAGTACCCTTCATAGTGACTGAACATAACCCTTATGACATTCCCTGTCCCAGAAGACCCAGGGGACTGAGATCCATTGTTCTTTCTGTCTCCCAAAGAACAGAACAGAGTAGATTCTGACTGGCACAGTGTGGCTGTTTTCAGGTACACAGTACAAAGTCGTTTTAAAGGGGGATTTCAATATTCAAAATTTCCAACTTTGTTGTTCAGTTTTTAGCTTTATTAGTTCAACTTTATTGAAATTATTGTTTTAAATCTGTAGGCTTAATTTTCCAGATTCAACAAATATTGTACTGTGATCCTGCAGTAATAAGTCAGAGTACTTTTAAAAAGAAACAGTATCATAAATTTAAGGTTAAAACTTCACATAAGAGTCTATAGAAATATTTTTTGTAATCTATAGAGCTCAGAAAAGACTACCCTAACCCAAAGTTTATCACGTTTATGTGGTCAAGTAACAAACTCCCAAAGTCACTGAGCAAATGTAGAAAACAGAAAAATGTAGGTTAGTTAATAACTTTTGCATGTTAAGAGATTCATTCAAATTTTATTTGTTCACACAAAGTATAATATAAAACTATTAAAATATCCCTCTCTAAATCTTCTAATGTTTATCATTTGTCCTTCTATTTCAATATTAGTGAAACTCATTTCACTGAAATTTTGCAAAATTCCTGCTTTCTCAAAAGCTGTATTTCATCACACAATCGATCAGCTGCAGCTGGGAGTTTTAATCCTCCTGCCTCCCCCCTCCCCCCCCCCCCCGCCTCCAAGTTACCCTAACCAGTAGTCTTAGAAGTTTGTATCCTTTTTATTTTCGAATAAGTATCTACAAGAATTGGCATAACATGGCATTTTGGCAACTGAAGAATCCATTGAAAGGGTTAAGAAAAACCACTGTGGTGAAAGATTCAAGATAGGTTAGGAAAGTAAATCAGCGACACTGTTCTCCCTAGAGAAGTACTAGTAATGTCTTTACAGATATAACTACAGGTTGAAAACCACCAAGCTATTTTATTTAAAGAAATGAAGACACATTACAGAAGACAATGCTTTTTTCCACGAAGCTTTTCCCAGTCTTCAGCAATAAAATGAACTTAAAACATTTGAACTACAGTAAGGATGAAGATCCAGTCTAAAAGTCATTTACACAGAACATAAATTACCATATTGTGATTTTAGATGCTTGATACTTGCTACATCTGAATTTAGCAAAGCTCTTGGAGGAGATTTGTTGAGAGAGGCTTTGATGCTTGCCACAAATATGAAATAAAGTATTTCACTTTAAATATTTAGTCCATAACCAAATGAACATACTTTTTGATACCAAGCTATCTTGTGTACAGTATTCATTATTCTCGGTGATACTACAGAACAGTGAGATTCTGTCTATATATTTAGTGGTTGCTTAATATAACTTTAATAAGAAAGGAATAATTGTTTGCATGCAAAAAAAAATTTACCATATTCTAAATCTTGAAAAATCTGAATAATGAATCAGTTTGTGGGATATAAAAATATAGTTAACATTAAGCTAATTTACAAAAGCTAATTGCTGAACATCGGTGCTTTTTAATTAAATTACAAGAGCTAGCATCCAATCTAACAGATACTATATTTTAGTCATAAGACCAGAAGTACTTTTTTCAGTGTAAACTTTTCTAAACCATACAGTATGCTTTCTTTTTTTTTTTTTTTTTTTCAGTGTTAGCTACCTCTTATGTGCCTTGCTGTTGTGACTAAAAGTTCAAATACCAAATTTCCTTTAATTTGGCAGTGTCATGCTGAGAGGCAGCTTCTTTAACAAAAAAAGAAAGACAATAAGACCCATATGTAACCTTTGGTCTCTAAATAGAGGAAGATGAGAATACCATTAATAGATATGTAATAAATAATTACACATACTATTCTACTTCAACAATACAGAATCTTTTTAAATTCAAAAATAAAACAATCTACTAATAATAGTATTTTTTTCAGCATTCAATATCTTAAGTGTTAAATATATTTTAAAGCATACCATAACCAATCATTTAGATTTAATAGTTTATTCCATGGAAGAGTCATAGAACACATTTACACTACATCTTACCTGAGAGAAATGATTAATACAGTACATATTAAAAGGATTTACTGTTGACTTTAATCTCTTCTGTTTCTTGAATACTGAAAAAAGCAGCAACTCACTTGTAATTTCTAATTTCTTCCTCAGAAGTTACAGTACATTCTCTCAGGCTCTTCAGCTCTGTCTGTGATTTTCTACTGTTCTGTTCTTGGTGAATTGTTTCTGCTATTTGCTCACTTAGCTGCTCTTGAGTTGCTTTCAAGCTGGATTCCATTAGAAGAAGTTTTTCATCTTGACTGGCAAGTTCTTGGGCTGAAAGATAAAAAAAAAAAAAAAAGAAAAAAAAAAAAAGCAAGCATTACATTTTTAACCCAAGACGAGTGATATTTTTGTTTTAAATGTAATGCAGTGCAATCCTCCGTAAAAGCTGGGCTTGTTTTCAGGAGACAGTCTTCATTTTGTTCCCAAATCTTCGAAGGAAAATATACCATAAATATATCAATAGCTGGCTTAATTCTTTCACTGTATTCTAGTAAACTTAATTTAAGAAACTTGGATTCAATATTCTTCAAACATTTAAACTCCTACCAAATCTTACTGTATACATGCACATTCAGTATCAGTTCATTCTAGAGCTAACAGCTATTGCCTTCCTATTTTGCACTGTAAGTCAATCTAGAATTCAAAATCACAGATTTGAAAAGATACTAGCTTTTCTACCATTTCACAATCGTAATATATACAATTTGAGCTCAAAGTCTTTGATTTCATTACGATATTTCAGGAATTACTGAGCGCATGCATAGTAAAACCCCGTTCTTTTCCAAGGTCATCCAATAGATGGCAATCTTTCCTTAGACCAAAAGAAACCATAGCTGTACACTACCAGCTCTCAGAAAAATAAGTGATTTAAGACAAAGACATTTTTCCTTTGTTCTTTGTTGACCATTTTCCTAAAAGATATATGTACATAGGTTTTAATTTAAATATTTGACCCTTAGTTTGTGCATACATGAGTTTGTGCTTGTGTGCAGATGAATGCATACCTGCGCAGACACAAATCCACACACATGTATTTGTTTTTATACTCTTCCATAAATATATAGCTTCAGGCACATTTAGCTACCAGGTTTACGATATCATGGAATAAAGCTAATCATTAAAACAAGTGCTTCACAACAAGCATTTTATAGCACACATCCCTTTCATTATGTAGTATTCAAATTATTTTGAAATTTGACACAAGAAATATGTAACAAACTAAGAAGCTTCTAGTGATAGCAGTTTAGTAAGTATCATAACAGAGCAGTTCACATGATTATAAATACCCCCCCCTTTTTTTTAATGTGCTATATCATAATATTAAAGACTGATAAGTACACCAGGATTCAATGAAGTCAGAAAACAGCATTTTCCAGGCTTAGATGGATAGAATCCTTTAAAGTAAAACATTTTTGTTCTTTTAACATGATTCTGCATTTATTTTCTTTAATGTCTGACAAGGTTCACTGCATGCACAGGATCTCAATTCAGCTATTATGTCTAACTTTTTGAATTAAGAATATCCAGAATAATTTCTTGATATATATACATATTAAAAAAAAAGATAAAATTGCTTTGTTCTTTTCTCATTGACAGTAACAGAATCCCCCTTCTAACAAAACATGACAATAGTCACGATTTCTGTATGTAAATATATATATATATAAAAAACGCTTACACTTGTGCCTCACAAAGGTACGCAGCTAACATTAACAGCTAATGTTTAACAAACAGTACATAATCACCCTTAGCTCATCTTTAATGAGTATGAAGCAAATCTTAATCTCTGTGACCTAATGAGTTAAATGGTTATTAATGTCAACACATGCTAAAAAAATAGTAGAGTCTAATAAACAACTCAGATTAGGTTTTCTTTCACAACTAAAAATTAGCAATTTTAGTATATGCAAACCTACATTGCTGTCATCCAATAAAAAAATGTAATAAATAACAAGATTCTATTTGTCACTGCATTTTGGACCCATTTCTGAAATCAATTTGTGCATAACTTTCCTGTCATTGATGGTCTCACTGACTCAATATGACTAGTTATTTAAATAATGTTAATTATGTGTGGGCTTCTAGTATTCAGTCTGGGTTTGAAAAATCAAAATAAGGGCAAATATTTTACATTTAATATGCGCCTCTTCCTTTTACAGCTTTTTGGCTGTTGATCTTTTTATTTTTTTATTTTTTTAATGTAGAAGTCAACCCTTTGTATGTCAAAGGATGTTTATTCAAATTTCAGGACTTATTAAGTCACTGTCAGTTTTATATGAAATACCATTGTCTGTAGTATTCATCAAAAGATCTTTAACAATCCTTTAAAAGTTTTTAGAAGTAGTTCAGAGGTGTGCTCTATTGCCTGGAGATGAAATTATCTTCTCAAATTAATTTTATTTATAGCAGTTTTTATTTGTAAACATATCTAGCAATACATATTTGGTGATTGGCAGACCTATTTAAACATACAAAAGGTTAATAGTCTGTTTAAACTCACAATGTCCTGATAAAAAAAGGGTTAAATTATTTTAAGTTTACCTTTGCCTTGGACTTGAGCCTTGGTTGATCCCAAGCCAGAGGCGCTAGCAGCTGCATGCTTTATTTACAATCCCTTTGTCAGACTTACAACTGCCCCAGGCTATAACATAGTGTACCTAATGTTCAAACTGGCAGGTAATCTTATGTCAAACATACTTCTTTGATTTAAAGTGATCAATAGATTCTTGTAAAGAGGTAATTTCTCTGATGTTTCCACCTTGCCTTTCTTACAGGTGATTCACACAAAAGCCTGCTTATATGATGTACGAACAATAAACAGAAAGCTATAATCATGTTTTTTCAGATGTTTCCGGTGCACAACGATTTTGGATCAATACCCTGTGTAATACAATTATCTGCAATGATCTGGTTGTATTGAAAAAGAATTTGCAGCAGACCTCTAGGGGGTTTTATCCAGAAACACGTATCTGGCAATGTTGTGAATAGTGGAAGAGAAAATTAAGGGGTTGACACAGGCTGTCTATTATGTTCCAAATGACTTCATTAATATTTTATTTGGTAAAAGTAGTATATTTCAAGCTCTACTATACTGTGACTTCAAAATATTAATGATGCAATTTCCTTGTTCCATTTGCTTATTTTGAAAACTAGTTCTAGCACAGATACTCAGCGTAAAAGCCAAATGTACCAACCAAAAATTATTTAAAGCAGTTTATTTTTCATAATTGAATCATTGCTTGGGTTTGTATCTTATTTTGCTTTTGTGGACATTATTCTCTTGGAAAAAAAAAAACCAAACAAAACAACAACCTATATTCATTAGTAAGCCACTACTAAAGCTGTTATCTATACCAGGGATGAATCATATCAGCTTAAAAAGACACCTATAATATTAGCTGTGAAATCAAACTTGTTAAATTCAAATTACACTTTGCATTGCCAGTGAATGAGCAAGTGTTCCTGCACAGAAATATCTCTTTTACAAAATTAATACAAAGATTATAGAACAGAAATAAAAATTAAAAAAAAAAAAAAAGTCAGTTGTGTTTATTTAGTCTTGATTAAGTCACATTCTATAGCTGTAAATTTACGCTAAAGCAGGACAGGGAACCTTTTATATTCATTTGATTACAACAATCATATGCCCATATGACTGAAAATTCTATTCCATTAGACTGCACCAACTCATATTTCTGGAATATTACTATTTTTGTACATTATTACCTGTCTTTCTGCACTGCTTATGCACACCCTGCAGTTACTGATCTAGCTGCTGAGTCTCAGTTCTCAGTATGGTGGTTTCTGTCTCTGTCTGATTCTTTTCTTTCTGTGTGTCCTGGATACTGGCTTTCAGTTTCTTGACCACACTGTCTAGGTGCTCCACCTCAGCCACTTTTGCTTTGATATCTTCCCTTGCCTGCAGGAAATTGGCTTCTGACTTTCTCAGAAGGTCATCTCTTTTGCGTATTGCCTGTGAAGACAAAAAGCATTCCAATAGTGCCTTTTATGATGTACTTTTTATACTGCATCCTGCTATTTTGAGCTATAGGATACACGAGATTATACAGCACCTCATTAGCAACTGGGTCAAGTACCCACATCTCCTCTAGGATCAAAAAGTTACAAGGACTTTAATTTTAAAAAGTCTGTTGAAGAAAAGATTCAGTATTACAATAAATACATCATTAATCAATACTTATAAGTTCAAAGGCAAGAAGAAATATTCCATGTAATTCTGAGGGAAAAATGGGAAATGCAGTTTGATCTAAATGAATGCTCTTTCTTAAAAAAAAAAAAAAAAAAAAAAAAAAAGAAAGAAAAGAAAAAGGAAAAAAGGTAAAAAGGTTTGATGAACAAAAAAAAAGAAAAAAATGGAGGGGGGATATTTAACCTCTTGGTGCCAGCTGCTACTGAGTTTTGGCACTCAGGCAAAAGCTGTAGGTTAATGTGGCCATAGTGATAGTCCAAATCCGTAGGAAAAAAGCTGCCATGATACTTTTGTTTTAATCTCCTTCATTCTTTAAACTTCTTATCTGTGTAAACCCATGGCATTTAGACTCTCTTTTGTTGTTCTTTGAAGAAGCCACATACAACTTGGATTTTGGTTTTAGAAGAGCACATTCCTCTAAGATACATTGCCACAGTTTCAAATTTTAACTGCACAGTTTTTAAGTACATGCTGAAAGTTTATAGGTGTAAGTTTCATATCAATCACGATCGAGTATTCTTGAGTGACTGTGCTTTATTGGCTTTATGCCACACCTTGATTCTCTATCATGCTCCATCATGCTTCTTTTAATCTGAATATTTAGTACTCTTTCATGTCTTAATTACAGCAAATTGCACACAGTTGGCACCATTTCTTGAAATTAATCCCAGAGTACTTTGTTTCTGTCAAGCACAGTCAAAGCCTCAGAGAATAAGAGTAAATGTTATTGCAGATCTAAATTTAAATGACTGTCTATATATTTAACTTAAGCCTTTAATTATTCGTGCTGTACTGTTTTTGGTTCAAATATTAAACATTCTTTATTGTGAATGTAAAATTGTTTCAGACAGCTTGAAATCAGCAATGTTAACATGACAACAATTATTTGTCTTAACATTTTTTCAGGTGTGTAAAACTTAATAGACATCATATAATATCCTGCCATGGTAATATGTTTCCATTTCTTTCTGTTTATTCAGTAAATAACAAAAATGTTCTAATTATGAGAAAGAGATTGCTGGAGATTTATTTCCTTCTGTTCCTTTTTTTGTTTAACAAAAGAAATTTAAGAATTAAACAACCAACATTTCCTCCTCATTAGTTGATTTCTAAGCTGTCTGCAGACAGCCTGTACCTTTCTGAAACCCACTCAGAAAATTAGGGTGATTTCGATTTTTATTATTTTCAGTATACTAGAAAAAAAAATGTAAAGGACAGAAGCAGTTACAGTATCCTAAATGCTGTCATTGCTAATTGAAATTATGCATTTGGCAAAGTCCCCAAATCAGTATAAATTGCTCATTGTGTAGTTTAGTGATATAGATATTATGATATTAATAAAGCCAAAACCTTTTCACCTTATGAATACTTTTTAAGCTAAAAGCATTCACAGAGAAAGGTAAAAAGAGTAAATAAAACTCCTAGGCCCATGTACCTTTTATCCCCAGAAAAAGTACAAGGTAGATTTCTGACATTGAAAATGAGTATGAATGGAATTTGCAGTTGAAACCGGCAAATGCATTCATAAAAATATCTACAAACATAACAGAAGTCACATTACTGTATTTATTTTTATCAGTATGCATTTTGACAGCATTACTATCACAAACTCTAATGTATCTTGAATTTAGAGACAAACACCAGAGAAATACGTGCTTACAAATTTTGCGATAAAAGTATTTTTTTCTCTAGAATTCATAACAGATATGTATGAAGCAGTGCATACCCAGCTCCTTCACATTCTGGTTTTGTAATATGATTTCTAAAGAGATAGCTGTTTTGCTCATTCTCATAGCAAAAGCATACCTGATCTTTTTTTACTATAAAGTTTCCTGGCATCTCTAAGGTCTCTTTTCAAGCTGTGTTATCTACCGTTCTAGCTGAGCAAGTTACACTTTTTGTTTCTGCTGGGAAGCTATTACATCCAGATGCAGGGACTGTAAGGTCTTGTCTAGCTTTTCAGTTTCAAGAACAGTTTTGTTTTGGTGCTTGGTTTTTGGTTGGGTTTTTTTTTTCTGTTGGTCAAGTATATTAGCAGCTTCAGCTTTGTGTTCCTGTGTGATCTGCTCATATTCTTCAACACTGGAGGATTTTTCAGTGTATTGATTTTTCAACATCACAAGCTCAAGTTTTAAATTAGAAATTATTGTACATTATACCAGATGTCCTGATTAAGTTATCTGTCATTTAAGAAACATAACTTATAGCTCTATTTCCGGATTTCAAATGCTGAACATGTTGCTACTTGTGATTTGTATTTGATTCAGTGAACAGAAGTATTTGAAAAGATTGCTTACACTTTTATGTAAAAAAAAATAATAATTCACATTTGTATTCCTAAAAAATCAGAGTTACATCTTCATTACCTGTAAAGACAAAATTAGATAATAGTGCTATTATTCTGACTCCAAAAAAGTCTATATGAATACTTGATTATTTTTATTTAATTCTGGTTGAGGTAGCTAATTTCTGTGATTCTGAAATATATTAACTTATATTTCCCAAAGATTCAAGTGCATAAAACCTTACATGAGATGTTCACAATTGGATTGTTATCTGCCAAATCAGACTGAAATTGAAATATGACATTCTCTTTTTCAGAAATCTTTGAAAAGTACAGGACATATTCTGATAGGTATGATATGTAAGATAAACCATAAACTGAATATGGTTAAAAATTACAGTGCAGGCTTATGGTTAAGAAAAATAAAAAAATAAAAGTGACCTCATTTTGAAGGCAGATAATTTTGCCCTTGAGCTTCTGAATTTTTCGACATGATGTCTGTAGTAGTCTTTGGGAATTCTTGTTTTCTTAGGTCTTTTTTTATGATCCTCCTGTGATAAAGGCAGCTCTTCTCTCATCTGGTCAATGCTTATTTTAATTTAGGTATTTGTGAGTTCAGTTATAAAGAAGTCTCTATAGTTCACTTTTAGTAGTTTGATAATCAGCATGTGTCCAGTCAACATCATATGATATAATATATAAAAGCTGCATACATCAGAGAAAATAGAGCCTCTCTCTCTCTCTCTCTCTCTATATATATATATAAGCATAGTTGCAGGTATTTCATTGTCATGTTTAACATGGCTCCTAATCAAACTTTCCAGTTACTATGAATGTAAATAAGACTTTGAAAGTCCCAACACTGGGACCCCTCAGAAAAGAAATATTTTTTATTTCCCTAAATGTTCAGTGATTAAATATTTATAAGCACTGGTTTTATATATTCTTCCTTTATTTAATATTGATATTACTTTTCTTTAAAGTAAGTGTAAGTGTCCTATTTCACTATTTATTGAACATAAAAGTGAAAATAATAACCAAATATACAAATATTATACCTTTGCTAAAAGGTTTGCCACTTCACAACTTCATAGTTAAGACTGAGTTCCTGCTTTAAAAAGGCAACAGCAAAGGAAACTCACCAGCTAACATATTAGCTATTCCAGATGGCTGATTTGTATGCAGTTTAGAGCAGAAAACAAGTTTAAAGACAATCAGAAATCACCCTCAGATTGTTTCCCTACATTCAATAAGTGATTTTTTGGAGAAAGGATGGACATCTTTCCTATGGGAGACTTCTTCAGGTCTTCTCTTCAAACCTGGGACCTCAACATCACAGAACTCTCAGAATTACCTCTGGCTTTTATGACCACTTCCTAAAACAAATATCTTTATACTCCTCAACTGTCTTCTGGGCTCTGCTGTTTTCTGTGTAGCGGTTCAGCTATTTCTCCAACAAATAGTGTGGCAAAAGTCCCACAAGAAGCACTTAAGCACCTTCTTTTTTTTTTTTTTTTTTTCTTTTTGAGAAGCTCCAAGTTATTTGGTCATTTCTTACAGCTGTCATTTCTTTGAGTTCTTTTGAAATCTAACTTACTGAATTCCCTTTGTTCAAAGAACAGAAAGCTATGTGACAGAGAGTTAAAAAAAAGAAAAAATGTTAAGACTAATGCCCATTTATTGTTTATTCTTCAGAAGTGAAAACTTGTCATAATCTAAGACAGCATGTGGTATTCATTTATCCCTGAAGGTGGTTTGAGCTTGCTTTTAATAGCCTTAAAAAAAAAATTGCTCGACCATTTAAAAGATGTCCAGTTATGTCTAACAAGTGTAAAACATGATTTGTAATAGTCAAAAGCATAAATTAATATTTTTAAGTTGAGAATGGCAGTGCTTCCTGTTTTACAAAGAACAAAGAATTTTGTCAAGTATTTCTGCTGTCCTACAGATCCTCATCTAGCTCAGGTTTATTATTTGGAAATACATTTAACTTAGAACTGAACATATCAGGCACATGTAGATCTACTATATTCCCTAATAGGTTGGTCCAGTTTTCAGTAATGCGCACTGTTAAAAAAAAATGCCTTATTTTTGATATGAGTGTTTTTAGTTTTCTCTCTTGACCTTATAATTGAAACTCATTGTCTTCTGTTAGGTTAAGAGGACCTTTAGTATTATTAATTGCTACTTCTGTAGCTGCTAGAGATTGTATAAAAACAAACTCTTATATTTTTACAAGCATAAATGCACTCAGATTTCTTTTTGTCTCACTGTGAGTTAGCTTTCTGGCCTCAGGTATTTCAAATAACTCTTCAAAAACCATTGACTGTATACTGCTGAACTGGTTTTTAAAGTACCAGGCAATTACTAAATAACAATATTGAATTAACAGCACCCTCTGTCTTTATGCAAAAAAGTGGTAACATGTCTGCAATTCTATTAAAACAATTCCATAGTTATAGATCAAAAATCTTGCTGACATTGTATTCTAATGAAAGTACATACTAAGTCTATTATCCAGCATGATTCCTAAGTCCTTTTTACTATCACTTTCTAAAACTAGCCTCTCACTCTGCAAGCATGATATTTTCTGAAATCTCAGTCAAAACTCACAAAACATTGCAGTTTAAAAACAAACAAATAAATAAACAAACATATCAAACATATCTGCCTTTTAGCTTTCTGTATGATTAAAACTGGAAAAAAAATTAAAAATTGCCATTTTGCCTTTTACCATTTCAGTATTTTTGTTTCATCTACACATTTGATTAGCTATAGTTTTGTTTTCTTCCATTCTTACAGCTCTTTTCTAGAGGGTATTTCAGTAAACTTGATTTTGACACAAAACAGAAAATAAAGTTCGAATCATATATGGTTGGTTCAAGGGCTACTGTGACTGAAACCTGTGCATACAGGTAAAGATTTACAGAAACTGAACTTAAAAAATATTTTCATAAAATGGTCAGCTCCCTTTAAAAGAACCAGAGCCTAGCCTAGAAAGAGAATAGGTCTAACCAGGACCATTTGATAACTACCTGCCAAGTGGCAGCAGAAACCAGCAAAATCTTTGTAGATATCTTCTGACGGAGACAGTGAATATTGGTAGCAGTCCGCAAAATTAAGGTGAAACATGCTTACAGTGCTATCTTCAAGTGTATTCAAGTGTACAGACATTTAATCTGAAAATACCTGCTTATTCATTGACTACTGAGTTAGGGTTAGGAGTTTTCACGGTCCACTGAAGATCCCTAAATTTCTCTATGTCTTTCTAAACAAAAACCACTCCTTTCTGATTCTGGTAGTCCTGATGCTCCTGATTTTTCAGAAAAAATGTCACAAACATATTATGGAAAATGAAATTGACAACTTCATGCAAATTTTGGTTTGATCAAGGAAAATTTGAAAGGCAGGATCAACAGCAGTCAAAATTTCTTCTTCCAAAGGTGTGAAGTACTTCATTCACTCTCTGGTATATATGCAAAGAGCCCAGCAGTACAACAAAATAGTGCTAAAAAAGCTTAGAAGTCTTAAAACAGGAGCTAAATCAGTGACTTCTGAAATGTCTGTTTTCTCTTACCATTTGCATCTCATATAGTAAAAAATATAAACCACAGAATACTCATAGGTAAGACTCACAAAAATCAGAAAACCTATTTCTTTTTGACAAATGTCAAATCCCAACAGTGGGGTTATTTAAAGTTCCCTCCTCTAATTACCAAATAATGGAATTTAATTAAATACAACACAGAAAAAGGTAAAGTAGTACATTTATTTACTTTCTGCAGTACTATATGACACTAATGTCTCGGCAACAGTTATGCTCCCTTATTGACTTGATAGTTTCCTCATATTGCTCAATATACCGTAAAAGAAACACATTGATACTAGCTTAATTAGCAGAACTGCAAGGTAAGAGAGCATGCATAAAACTATAAACTAATGTGGTGTTCATAAGCTAATTGGGGGGGAATTCTATTGACAGTTTAACAGTTTAGTACCATGTGGAGGCAGGTGCTCTGTTAGAAACAACAGTTCATTTAGAACCTATTTCCCAGCAAAGATTTGTTTCTTACCCTACCTTAGCTATGTTGTTCTAATCACTGTGCACAACTATCATCCCATGTCATTTAACTGTTAATTAAAAAGCAAACTAAATCAAAATATACTTCTGCCTCAGTATCCCTGCAAATCAGAGCTTTGAAAGCAAGAATAATGAAGGTACAACATAAGCTGTGCTGACAATATCTATGAGGACTTCAATTTAAGAATAAGAAGCCATTCATCCTTTTCAAGTGTATCACTGTTATAGTCACACTCTAAGCGACTGTCCAGGAGTATCGCATACAAACGCTAGAACTGAGGAGTATCACTAATGATAGAGAAGTTAGTATTGGTTTTTGAGTGTCTGTTCTGCAGAGTATTATACATAATAGCAGATAAACATGAGACAGTTGCTTTAACCAGCTGCCTTTGAAAGGTGTCTTCTGAGCACTAACAGAGTGAGACTCAGTAATCATGGAGTCTTTACCCTAGCAGGTAGCAATCATGCCCAGCCATGGTAGCATGGCATTTTGATGGGGAACAAATGTTTTCAATAACATTGAAAAAGATGGCAAAGTGCAGGATGAAGAATGAGTATGCTACTTATGGAAAAGAATGTTTAAAGAAAGGTAGCTCTGGCATAATTACACTGACACAGGCATGTCAATATTTGCATGCACATATAGTGAATCATATTTTTTTCTCACTACAGCTGGTACCCTTAAAAAATTTTGGGTTTGTCCTCAAGAAACTAGTGTTTTCAGAAGTAGTTTCAGTATTTCTTATAATAACAAAGAATGCAAATGAGGAGGGCATTTTTAAAGACCAATTAACAACTTGGTGAATTGCGTAGTAGATCACAAGTACACATGCTGATAAAAATAACCCATCTAAAGAACGTGAATGATTTAGAATAGGGTCACGGAGTGTAAAACTACCCATCCTATGACAACTACCTATGACCCATGATGACCTTTATTAAGTCAGTTACTGGCTGTCACCAGCAAAAATCAAACCAAAACAACCAAACAAAAGTAAACACAACACATAAAATAGTTATGCAAAATTGCATTAAGAAAGCATGTGCAAAAAATACACAAAAACTCGGTATTGCACTGCTACAGTTTTAAACAAGTAGTTATTATTACTCCAGAATTTATATAGACTAGAATTAAAATTAGCATAGCTGGTGGCAACCTCGTGGTAATTTGTACAATCCCTTTTTGGGGCATCCAGAAATTTATCTCTATCAAGACCATAAAGAAAAATATTGTCACAATCCATACTTACAGGTTCTATGGACAACACAAAACAAGATAAGCAGAATGGGAGTCTATTTATAAAAAAACTAAGAAGAAAGATAAGAGGGATTCGCTTCTTATCCTGAATTGATAAGGTGAGTAGCTCAAGAGAGGATGCCTTCAACACCTGAGCGGAAGGAAGCTCTGTGTCCAGGAACCTCAATTCATAGATTCAAGAACCACAGAAAGAGCCTCAAGTCCTCAACGTGACCTGCCCAGCAGCCGGCAGCTGAGCTGACGCGAGCAGCTGACTCACAGGGGGCGGAGCCAGGAAGAGAGGCACCAGCCCTGAGTGGATGAAAACCTGCCCCGAGCAGGGTGTAGTGTGGCAGATCGTGCAGGCAGCGGAACGGGGGAGGTGGGGTGGTGGGGTGGTGAGCCCTATCATCATGACCAGGGCACGGCCTGGTAGCTCTGCTCTGGCTGCCTCAGCGGTGGCCAGCGTAGGCACCCAGACAGAGCAGATGAGAGGGGAGGCTGCAGTGCAGAGCTCGGAGTGTAGAGGGTGCCTGCACTGGTCTGGTGAGGGAAAGGTGCACGGTGGGTCACTACTGGTCACTGCCAGGAAAAAGCGGTAGGTCATAGTAGTAGGGGACTCTACTTCGAAAGGCACAGAGGAGCCCATCTGTTGCCCTGACCCAGTCTCAAGGGAGCTGTGTTGCCTACCAGGGGCTCATATTAGGGATGTTGTAGAGAGGCTGCCTGGTCTAGTAAGTCTTACTGACTATAACCCACTTCTAGTGATCCATGTGGGTGCTAGCAGTGTAGATAGCAGTAGCCCGGAGAACATTAAGAAGGACTACAGAACCCTGGGAGAGGTGGTTAAGGGCTCTGGAACTCAGATAGTCTTTTCATCAATTCTCCACAATAAACACCTTAAAAAGGCTAGGTGGATTGGCCAGGTTAATAAATGGTTAGAAGAGTGGTGCCATAGTCAGGGGTTTGGGTATCTAGAACATGGGACTCTATTTGTGAGGCCAGGTCTAACAAATCGAGGAGGCTGGAGGCTGGTGGAGCTGGTCTGACAAGGGGAAGAGCTATTTTGGCAGGAGGCTTGCCAGGCTGGTCGAGAAAGCTTTAAACTAGATGTGTTGGGGGAGGGGGACATCATTCCGTCCCAGCATTCCCAGTCACTTTCCAGCACCTATAGTAAATGCTCAGAGCAATGTAGAGATATTTAAATGTAGAAATATTTCAGCCGCTCCAGCCAATGGCTGGAGACCAGTAATGAGTGGCGTTCTTCAGGGATCGGTGTTGGGACCGGTCTTATTCAGCATCTTTATCAGTGACATGGACAGTGGGATTGAGCACGCCCTCAGCAAGTTTGCCAATGGCACCGAGCTGTGTGGTTTGGTTGATGCGCTGGAGGGAAGGAATGCCATCCAGAGAGACTTTGACACGCTTGTGAGGTGGGCTGATGCCAACCTTATGAAGTTCAACCGTGACAAGTGCAAGGTCCTACACCTGGGTCAAAGCAATACCAGGCTCAGCTACAGGCTGGGCAGAGAAGAGACTCAGAGGAGCCCTGTGGAGAAGGACTTGGGAGTAGGGTTGATGAGAAAATAAACATGAGCCAGCCGTGTGTGCTTGCAGCCCAGAAAGCCAACCGTATCCTGGGCTGCATCAAAAGGAGCATGACCAGCAGGTCCAAGGAGGTGATCCTGCTCTCATGAGACCTCACCTGAAGTATTGTGTGCAGTTCTGGTGTCCTCAACATAAAAAGGACATGGAACTGTTGGAACAAGTCCAGAGGAGGGCCATGAGGATGATCAGTGTACAGGAGCACGTCCCATATGAACACAGGCTGAGAAAGTTGGGGCTGTTCAGCCTGGAGAAGAGAAGGCTGCATGGAGACCTTGTAGCAGCTTTCCAGTATCTGAAGGGGGCCTATAGCAATGCTTGGTCGGGACACTTCATTAGGATTGTGGTGATAAGACAAGTGGTAATGGGTTAAAACTTAAACAGGGGAGGTTTAGATTAGACATTTAACAATATCACAGCAACTTGGGAGAAAGGGCAGAATGTATACCATGTCTAGAATCAAGTCTTCAGTTGAGTTGTTCTGCAGGAACTGAGCTTTGAAAGTTTGAAGACCTGGCTCACTTTAACCAATATTTTGTCTGTCCATATTCACAAGCATTAAAGTTTGTAAAAGATCTAATCAATCATTAGTTTTTTCTAATACTGGTATTTTTTTCCAAAAAAAATATAGCTTGAAAGCTTATAAGTTTTAGGATCAACTAAAAGTACACTCATGGAAAAATCACACAAAACTCCAGATTTTTTTTATATTGGTCTATCTTGAATGTAAAATTAGATAATACCAATTCATACTGTATTTGTATACATAAAATGTGCATTTAATATATTCAATATATGTAATGCATATTTTATATAAATATAATTTGGTTTATCTTTTCTCAATGTTTCCATTAAAAATACATATTAAACATTGAAAAAGTTTAGTGTTTTATTTCAGGCAGTCATTTACAGCATGAAATAAAACTGGATGCACAACTGCTAATTGTTCCCTGTAACAAGTACTACTTGTATTTGGAATTTAAAAGATGTCTTATTACAATTATTTTTCAGCTTTACTGGCAGGACATTTGAGTTTGAACAGTTGTATAAACAATAGTATGCAGAACTTGAAAACTCTTAACACATCCCAAGATATTTCTCTGCTTTTGAAAACATTACAGAAGGTGCTACAAAAATGGCTAAGGATCAGTCATGATGTCATCATTTCCAAGTAAGGAATGTATCCTTTAAATTGTTACTACCTTCATTTTAATGCATACTGGCATCAGTTTTCAGATAGCTTTCCTTTCAATTAACATTATTTTGCAAGTACATATACTTGAACATTGAAAGAGAATGAAAAATATATGACAATTTGGAAACAAGTTCCTAGCTTAGAAGACTTTACCAATTGATGTTGGATGGGGGGTGGACACCGAAAGTGGAGTGAGCTCTCTTAGGCCTGAATCTTTGAATTCTTTCTATGATAAGTATAAATTTTATATAAACCTCTTTATAAGAAACAGAATGATTGACTCATAGAATGGTTTGGGTTGGAAGGGATCTCATGATCATCCATTTCCAACCCCCCTGCTACATGCAGAGACACCTTCCACTACACCAAGTTGCTCAAAACCCTGTCCAACCTGGCCTTGAACAATTCTGGGAATGAGGCGTCAATAACTCCGGGCAACCTGTTCCAGCACCTCACCACCCTCACAGTGAAGAATTTCTTCCTCTTGGCTAATCTGAATCTGTCCTCTTTAAGTTCATTGCCCCTTGTCTTATCACCGCATGCCCTTGTAAAAAGTCCCTCTCCAGCTCTCTTGGAGGTCATAGTATGTATGTCATACATAAAGACCAAAATAAAACAATGATATTTCTGTCCAATTGAGGAAATGATGTTCAACTACAGAAATTTTGCTGTCTTTCTGATCTTAAAACAAATCTTTATGATTTAAGAGTATGTATCACTATGCCTTACCGTGGCAAAAAAAAAAAAAAAAAAAAAAAAGTGTAAAAGTATTAAAATAATGTTTTTAATGCCCCAGTGAAGTATATAACACCTGTTCTATATGAATCTCCTGTTCATGCTCCAGTTACTTGTTGAGTTTCTCAGCTTAATTTAGATGATCTTTCTGTTCATTGCACTTCCCATGCTGCTGATGTATTTACTCTAGATTCTTCCCTTCTGTTTTAAGTTACTGACCTCAGCCTTTATAAATACTCACCTATTAAAAATTATTATATTTAATTAGTGAGGTCCACAGGAGCAATGGGTCCATACTTTTGAATTTTTTTTTAGTCTTAAACAACTATTCACTGCCAATTATTTTTTTAAGGTAAAATAAATATTTGGTAGCTGCAGAATGTTTATATTTAAAAAACATTTATGTTTTTCATACATTTCATTATTCAGGAAATTGTTACAAAAAAAAACCTTGGTATTAAGAATCTGTGGCTTCCATTTGCTTAAAATAATAATAATAAATATTACTAGAACACACTGAATTTTTTTAGAAATTACAGTGAAATGAAATTTATTAAGAAGTTACATGTCTAGGTAGATTAAAAGAAAAAAATAACCTGATGCCATACAAGTGTTTTACTTAAAAGAAATGAGATAATAAATGAAAAGTGAAACTAAACAATTTTCTGCCAAATAGCAAATGGATTAATATACTCCATTGACCAAATTCACTGTAGTCTTTTAATCCTCTTGTTTCCTTTGCATCAACAGACCATGTGGGTTGGAATCTTCTGTACATCAACATTTAATGGCCAAATTCTAAGTGGTATAAGTTGAAGCCAGAATTTCATGTGGAGAATTTACCAGGGAAAGATGGGAAAAGGCAAAGCAGCTGTCCTAAAGGACAGGACAGCTCAAATCCCCTTTTTCTTTCATTTAACAGTACAGATTCAAATTCCAGCCTAATAGCATTGAATTGTTCAACTGACAACCTAGGAACCATGCCACCATAAGAAGGGAAATACAGTAGTGTTTAAGAGATAGATTAGCAAAATGTCTGGATTAAAGGTGAAAAGTTATGAAAATATATTAAAATTATTGGGTAATAGGTTATAAAACAAAATACCTTCTGTTCCTGTATTTGATAGTAGTTATTTAGCTTCACTCTTCCACTTCTTGGAATATCGTTCTAGAAATTAAGTACAGCCTTCTTCTGCAGAATTGTCTGATGGTGGAATATAAATACTGCTTTTTTTTTATTTTTTTTCAATGTGATTATTATTTTGCCATATATTCATGCCTATATCAATTATTGCAAAACAGTCAACATCAAGAGATACATGACAGGTTTGATTATCTTATGAGGAAATTCTGTTCTTTCCACCACTAACCAGGTAATACGTACAACTTCAGGTGTAAACAAACGGCACTGGGGCAGCCATTTTCACTATTGTAGCATTCCAAAAAAAAAACAAAATATTAATCTAATTTTATGATAGTGCAGAGAGCAAGTCAGAAAATCTTTGAGAAGTACAAATAATTGCCCTACAAAGGAAAAATCTCTTTTTCTTAATTTTCATAGCTTCTCAAAGAATAAATCATTAGCAGTGGGTCTTAGCACATGTACTTGTATAAAGAAAAAAGAACAAACAAACAAAAGTATAGAAACACAAATGTCTGTATACTTTTTCTTTTAAAAAAGTACGAAAGATTATGAAAAACATGATTATGAGTTACTACAAACATATATAAAAGTACACAAAACCAAAAAAAATAATGCTTATCAAGAGCACAGTAACAAAAAATACCCACAAATTTAAATAGCAGGAAATTGATTATGAAGTTTCTGAATTGTGTAGCTTACACGCTCTTTTGAAAGAGCTTGTGGTGCCTGTTGGAAATTCTGCCCATATATGCCATGTTCTTCAGAGTTGTAAAACATGGAGAAGCTAATTAAAGACTTCCTAGACTGACTTGAGTAATTCAGTTGAAGTATTCTGCACACAAAAAAATACAAAAAATCAGCTTTTACCAGGAATCCATTACCAAAACCTAGCCATAGAAGGATATCAGGCTGTTCAAGCAGGACCTGCCTTTCATGAACCCATGCTGATCAGACCTGATCATTTGGTTGCCCTCTCCATGCCATCTGATGTCACTAAAGATGATCTGCTCCATAACATTCTCTAGCACCGAAGTCAGACTGACAGGCCTGTAGTCCCTCACATCCCCCTTCCAGCCCTTCTTGTAAATGAGTGTCACATTTGCTAACTGCCAGTCAGCTGGGACCCCCACGGTCAGTTGAAAGTAGCTTGGTGAGCATTGCTTCTCAGTACCCCTCCTCAGTATTTTCTTTTGGGTGAGTCCCAAGGAAAAGTAGTTTTCCGTTATTAATTGTTAAATGAGAAGGCATACTTATTGACATTTCTATAAGCGTTTCTGCCATTTAAATAGTTAGTGCAGTAACTTCACAAAACTGAAATAGTAAATACATTTCAAAACCTAAATTTTAGTGAGATTACAGTAATGAACTCTTTGCTTTAGAGTTCCTCTGTATGTTTATTCATCTGTTATAAAATCTAAATGTTAGCATTCCTCAACAACACCAAAGTTGAATTGTTAAAAGTCTCTGTTAAAAGTCGCTGCACTGTTGCCTTTTAAAGACTTTTAAAGTAGTACTTTTAAAGTAGTTTGTGACTACTATCTAGCAAGTGATTTCTCCAAGAAGTTTTTGTACTGTGCCATTATTCACAATACTGGTACTCTTGATAATTCATACTTTATATAGCTTTAAAACTTCCTGAAAGAAAGACAACAAAACAAGGCAACAAAACCCCTACAATCCAAAAATCCTCCATATTACTATTTTTGTGGTTTTAAATTTAAAAGATTATTTACACAGTATTTTTAAAGACAGAGCTAGCAAATTATTTTAGTTGAATAATGCAAATTGTTTCTGCCTTTAGTATAGTACTGGAAAGAACCCAGCAGTTTTCACTTTGCAACTTAAAAGTTCTTGTGTCTAAAGACTGTACCACACAATGTTTGAGCTGCATGACAAATTTGATTTTCACTACTAAGTCTGACTTCACACATCATTGTATAGAAATATCAAAGGAAATTTATACCTTTTTGACTCTCAACTAATACTATTTAAATAATGGAATGCTACAAGGGAAGAAATCAGAAATTACAAGGTCATTTCCTCCTAAATCCTTACAATTAATTATTTTGAGGAGAAAATCATCTGGGAGTTTGCCCAATTATAAACCTTTAAAAAGTCTTCTTGTACACCTTGTTAAAACTTAGAGCTCATGTCCAACAATGGAAAGTTCCCTCAGCAACATCTAAGAGAAAACATCTGAAAGAGAAAACATAATTCAGAAAATGCCGCAATGGTAAAAATGTTTAGATAAGGAGTTAGATTATATGTTGCTTTTTACTTTGAGACTTGACTTAAAATTGCTTTTGAGTGACAAAGCAGCTGAAGATGAAGTTGCCAGTGCTCAATTGCTCAACTGATAAGTGGTAAGTCAATAATTTCCGATTTTATGCTTAGGTCCATAAATATATCTTGTTACTGATTCGGAGAAAACTCCAGGAACAAACTTGCCAACAAAGTTTTCAAGTTGACAAGCAGGTATTCCTTATTGCGGCGCCGGGAGACACAGGGGCTAGCTCCTCCTAACATGTGTCCCTGTATTGCTACACAAGCTGTTCATAAATAGCCGCTGGGCATACATACAGATTCCTGAGGCTACATATGGATTACATCATTTTCGCGAAAGTTTCCTGCGTGCGTACAAAAATGTGGTGCGGTCTGTCTCTGAGTGTCGTTTACTTCTTCCAACAATCTTCATCACTTCTGGCAGCCTTTGAAGCACCCACAGTAGATGTTTATACCAGCTTAATTGGTTCGTTAACACCACAGACACAACAATCATCCTGTCCTACTTATCAGTTAGGCTAACTGCAGCCCATCCTGGGCACCTGCCATTCCCGGATACTCTTTATCCTTATGTCCTGTTCTTCTAGCCTGTTTTTCCTACACTCATTTTGTACTAAGGTCATAAGGGCCTAAAACTATATCAGCTGCAATGGTTTATCTTATACAAGAATTCTCAGTATGTTCTCTAGTTGTACTCTTTTTTTTTTTTTTGTGAATCTTGCACATCAGTAATTTTCCATTGCTCCTGTTACAAAGCCATCAAACTTAACATTACTTAAAACTGATTCTAAAAGTTTATATATTTCATTTTGTGATTTTGTGCCCCCGTTGTCTCAAATCCCCCTTTTTTTCTGTCCTTTTGCAAATGCTTTTGCAACATTTTATGTACTACCATTACCATTTAAAGTCTTTTTGAAATAATTTCCTGTTTCTACTTGATGCTTGATTTCACTTCTCTTCCAATCTTCATAATTTGTCATAGATAATTTACAATACCAGAAGGAACATTGTATCATACCACAAATAATCAATATTAAAACAATTAACATCAATATTCCTGTAACCAGTTGCCTCAACCAGGAGAGATTAGGTAACCATGAAGTTAACTTTTTCCATATTTCTTCAAAACCTCAAGAGGTGCCATCCATGGCCATTTTATGAGATAGTTTAATTTGTTTCCAAATTTCCTCCAGATCTGTTTCAATTCTGCCGCTTTGATCTATATAGGAACAGCAACTTTCATTGATTATGGAACAAGCTTCTCCTTGTTAAGCCGGTAACACCACTTTAGATAGGCTAGTTACCTCTTTTTGTTCTGCTTGGATTATATCAATGGTTTTACTTTCCATTTCCTCTATGGTTGCTGAGATATTTACGATTGCCTTCTCTAATTCACTTACTCCCAAAGATGGAACTAGCCATCTTACAAAACTATGAAATGTGGTGTTCTGTTCAGCAACAAGGTTAAACCCTTGCTTAATCCGTTTAGCAAAACTTCTAACCCAGGTCCCAGAAGGGTGCATGTCAATAATAGTAAGATTGGGTATCACAGCACCTAAGGTGCATGCCCCCTTCCAGATGGGGGGTAGAGTCTTATAAGCATATTCTCCACATAACCAATACCATCCTTTCCCTTTAGGAGCAGGACACCACTGAGCTACAATACCATTTATATTAATAGTGTGATTGCAGTTTGAATGGTGACCTACATCTGTGGTATTTAAACAAACATAATCTCCTACTCTGGTTCCTGGTGTAATACATCTTTGTGCGCAGGTATAATATTTATTACCTCGATTAGGATTAACTATACCAAATTTTAACCTTTCCCTTGGATGTTGATTGCTAGTGTTCACCCACAAATTTGTCCATGAGATAGTGTTAGGAATTGGAAGTCCCAATTAATGGACGGTTTGGATTTTCTCCTGATTTAGGCAACTGCGCACACACCCAATTGTCACTCTGATATAAAACCTTAGTAACATTCGGCATTAATTTCAGGTACAAATTTTGGTCCCAATCTTGTATGCCATTTATCATATAAGTCCAAATTATGACCTACACAATTTCATAGGTAAGGGTCCTGAAGGTTCGATCCGCCATGTCTTCTCTGGCTCTGGTGTTTTCTTTATTCTTGAATAATGTATCCAAGCAGGTTGTTCCTTTATCTTCAGTGCTGTAAAGGTGGTCAATAATATCTGGTATGGTCCACTCCACTTCTCCTGTAGAGAATCTCCTGAAAAATTCTTAACATAAACCTGTTTGCACATACTCATTTTAGTTCAAGTTTGCATGTACACTGACTGAGCACTGCGTGTGCATTTAGCATGTGTTAATGGGAAAAACTGCTTAATTCGTGTAATTTCAATCAAATCAGGATCAAACTGGTTCATTGATTTATTAAAGACAGGTAATTGTCAACCACTGACCTATACATTAGGATGAGAATCAGCAAGCAACACGACAGATACACCACAGTACTACAAAATGTTATGACATGTACAAGTTTCTAAACACCATTCAGTGAGATGCAAGTTCAGTGCCCACATGCTGGTGAAGGGCAAACTAGCTGCAGTAACTTAGGGGAGGCAGAGGGGCATCATGCTGCCAGGTACGGGCAGAGCCCCGTGTGCCACTGGGACACATCTGGCAGGGTCATGTTAGCCCCACTGTACCCTTCTTCCCTTTTCCCGTGCATGCTACATATCTCCAAGCTTCTCTTCTCCTATACTTCTTATTTATTTTCAAGCTGATTCCTCTATTTTAAAAGTCTCTGTAGCTCCTTAGTTAAAATATGGTCAGAATAATCCAGAATATGGTTATCTTCCTCTTCAGCATTATCAGTCTAGGGTAAATAGTCTGGGTGTCCCACTCTCCAAGCTTGTTACTCTTAATTTCCTGTCTCGTATGCTGCTGTACCCTAGCCATTTTGCCAAGGCAGGCAACCCCAATAACATGCTGTGCCCCCAGATGATAATTTTTTTGAACAGCCCACATGAAACAGATCAGTTTTCAGCTACAGTGAGCAGAATTTGCTGTGATTGCTATTTGGACATTGAGGCTGTAATGGTAACAGACAGCAGAGCTAAACAATTGAAAAGAATCTGCTTCTGGCACTCAGACAAAAATGAGAATGAAAGCTGTCTCAATTGTACACAAAGACACAAGGAGAAGAAGGAGGATGATTAGGAATGAGTGTTAAAATATCTACAATAAAATGTTAGTGTTCTTTAAAAAATATGTCTACTGCATAATGTTATAATTGAAGGTGTTTTGTCCATCATCATAAGAGATAAAGACCATTTAATTTTTTGAGCTGGAAACTGATGGTTACCTAAGAATTCAGGATTGTTAGGCACTTACTTTCAATATGGTCAAAGAAAAAGAGAATCATAAAGAGTAATAAATATAATCAGTACTTCAAAGAGATGTGCCACTAAAAGCTAATGGATAATTAGAATTTTTGAAAACGTGAAGGAAAAACTGAGGTGGAAAAGCATGGAATTAAGTCTACAGGCAGAGATTACTTAGAAGTCTGCAATCACAAAACAGTAAAAATCTGGACATACTCCCTGTCTGTAATTATAAAGTAAATTACAGTAAGAAATATAATAGGTAGACAGTCCTTCCGGTTATCCAACAATGCCATTCCCATTACCAGATGCCTCAGGCAACAGCTGATGGGGTGAGGTGGAGATCAGATACATTTATATGTTATATATTCCCTGGTGAATAGTTTGCTTGGTTCCCATAGCTAGAAGATTCAGCAGCAAATGCTCATCTGACTCAAGAGCAGGACTAGTAGATAGATTTCTATCCCCGGAGATACATGCAAGCTGACTGTAGATAAGATGACTAGAAGTGATTGCTTAAGTGAGAAAGGAGTAAAATGATTCTGTCTTCTCAAGCGACAAAGAAAATGGAAGACCTAGACCCCTCTCAGGGAGATCACAGAATGACAGTGTCTCAGAAAGCACTGTAGGAGGTTGCTCCTGCACTGTAGGAGTCTTCACTATGTATTTTAACAACAGTAAATATTTTTTTTATATTACCTAAATTTATGCAGTGCTGCCTAGGACAATGAGTAGACAGTCTATGAGAATCAAGTGGTGAGAAAGACCAATGAAGTCTATAATAGATGCTGAGCCACAGGCAGGTCAGAAGTGGTAGGAGAGGAACTACAGTCCACGCGGGAACATGAGACAGTGCCTTAATTCCAAATCAATGGCCTATAAGCCTGTAGCTTTTGCACAGGACAGCCCCTGGGAAACAGGTAATATGAAATATATAAAGTACAGCTTGGCAGACTATGGGTTTTCTGAGGTTTTCAAGGCTTCTGTGAAAGAACTAGAAGCCAATCAGAAGCAATCTAATTTTTAATAGTAACAGGAGAAGAGAAGGCAAAACCAAAATATAATGACAGGTTGCTACGAGGCTTACCAGTGTACGAACTAGGAATTATTATAGAATCATAAAATCATAGAATCATTTTGGTTCTTTTATAGAATCATTTCTTAAGACCCTTAAGATCATGAAGTCCAACCGTTAACCTAAGACCAACAAGTCCACCAGACTTGTTAACTTGGCAAATCCACATGCAAATCTCTACCCACAAAAAAAATCACCAGGGAAATCTATGATACAACTATTTGTCCCACCTCAGTGAACAATAATAATGAGCCATAGTTTGGTTAGATATTTGTCAGGACTCAGGCTATGTCTGACTGCTAGCTTAGCTCTGTGAAAGGAAACAAATGCCTTTGGATGATGGGTGACAGGCCTTCTAATGCTTTGCTCAAACAGGCCTGAAACAAACCAAAAGTTTGTAGTATTCTTTTGCTGTTAGACAAATGGTCTTGCATTCATTTATGTAGCATATACATGGTGGTTATTTTTTTAATATATCCTGTGGGTGACAGAAATCATACTGGAGCCTACTATTTAACTCCATATCATATATCTACATCTTTCTTATCCCTATGTTCAATTCAATCCATCCAGAATGGTCTAAAGTGCTCTTGTGGCCAAGAAGGCAAATGGCATCTTAGGGTGCATTAGAAAGGGAGTGGTTAGTAGGTCAAGAGAGGTTCTCCTCCCCCTCTACTCAGCCTTGGTGAGGCCGCATCTGGAATATTGCGTCCAGTTCTGGGCCCCTCTGTTCAAGAAGGACAGGGAATTGCTTGAAGGAGTCCAGCGCAGAGCCACAAAGATGATTAAGGGAGTGGAACATCTCCCTTATGAGGAGAGGCTGAGGGAGCTGGGTCTCTTTAGCTTGGAGAAGAGGAGACTGAGGGGTGACCTCATCAATGTTTACAAATATGTAAAGGGATGGAGCTAATATGTCAGGATGATGGAGCTAGGCTTTTTTCAGTGATATCCAGTGATAGGACAAGGGGCAATGGGTGTAAACTGGAGCATAGGAAGTTCCACGTTAACATCAGGAAGAACTTCTTTACTGTAAGAGTGACAGAGCACTGGAACAGGTTGCCCAGGGGGGTTGTGGAGTCTCCTACACTGGAGATATTCAAGGCCCGCCTGGACAAGTTCCTGTGTGATGTACTGTAGGTTACCCTGCTCTTGCAGGGGGGTTGGACTAGATGATCTTTTGAGGTCCCTTCCAACCCTTGGGATTCTGTGATTCTGTGAAATGACAAGCAATGCTAAGTAGCTAATATCAGCCAACTGTCCCATCCCTGGAAGTGTTCAAAGCCAGGCTGGATGGGGCTTTGAGTAACCTGGTCTAGTAGAATGTGTCCCTGCCTGTGGCAGGGGGTTCGGAACTAGATGATCTTTAAGGTCCCTTCCAACTTTAGCAATTCTGCTATTCCTGTGGACTATTTTTGTCCTTCTAGTATGCTAAAAAAAAGGTGTTTACTACTGTTGTTAATGACTTCAAATCAGGGTAATGTTCAAATGTGATATGGAGTTTTGTATTTTTTATTCCTAAAAAGAAACTTAGTATGGTGATAAATATTTAGCAGATGGTTAGAAAATTGCTCTTCAAAAAGGCAAAAATGCTGATGTTCAGGTGGGATATCGGAGCTATGAGAAACAGAAACTCCCATTTCATACTCAGTTCTGAATTAAGAGAACATCAGAAGATGGACGTCATTAGTTCTTACACGTACCACTCTCCCACTCAAGATTACATTACTCCCATCTCTTCCAGCTTTTGCAATCATATATAAAGTACCTGACAGGAACGTAAAAAAAAAAATGGTCTCCAGGGTCAGACCATCAAGACCAGTTTTCTGTCTCCAACAGAGATAATAGGAGAAGCTATACAGGGCGAATGCATGAGACTGGACACTTTCTGCATCCACAGTTGCTGTGTTAGAAGTGTAAGTGGATACATCTCTGCTCAGTGCTTGTAGTATCTATTTATGAACCTGTTGTCCATGTATTAGTCTTAATCCCTTTTTGAACTGACTGATATTCTCCGCCTCTAAACAGTTCCATGGCAGCAAATCCCATAAATTCACTATCTAATTCCTTTTAACTGTTTTAAACTGACCACCTGCTAGTTTCATTGAGCAGTTTCTACTTGTAATGCAGGATTTAATAAAAGTCTTAATTCAGTTTATTCACTACTTCTGCAATTGTATAAACCTCAGTTATAACTATCACCCCCTAGTCTTCTGCTGTCCAAACTGAAGAACCAAGACTTTTTAGTCTCTTTTCATAAGGTAGATGCTCCATCAAAAAGGATTTTCTCACTGGTGATCCCTTATAGAGGAATTTCTGTGAGGCAGACCAAAGTCTCTTTGTACTCAAAATTCTAGACCTTGTTTAATTGCTTCTTATGCAGAGATGGAATAATGTTAACAATTTTGACTTGCAGTGTACATTTAGAATCATAGAATCATAGAATAGTTAAGGTTGGAAAGGACCTCAAGATCATCCAGTTCCAACCCCCCTGTCATGGGCAGGGACACCTCACACTAAACCATCCCACACGAGGCTCATCCAACCTGGCCTTGAACACCACCAGGGATGGAGCACTCACAACCTCCCTGGGCAACCGATTCCAGTGCCTCACCCCCCTAAAAGGAAAGAATTTCCTCCTTATATCCAATCTAAACTTCCCCTGTTTAAGTTTTAACCCCTTGGTCTGTCACTACAGTCCCTGACGAAGAGTCCCTCGCCAGCATCCCTATAGGCCCCCTTCAGGTACTGGAAGACTGCTATTAGGTCTCCATGCAGCCTTCTCTTCTCCAGGCTGAACGGCCCCAACTTCCTCAGCCTATCTTCATATGGGAGGTGCTCCAGTCCCCTGATCATCCTCGTGGCCCTCCTCTGGACTTGTTCCAACAGTTCCATGCCCTTTTTATGCTGAGGACACCAGAACTGCACACAGTACTCCAAGTGAGGTCTCACGAGAGCAGAGTAGAGGGGCAGGATCACCTCCTTCGACCTGCTGGTCACACTCCTTTTGATGCAGCCCAGGATACGGTTGGCTTTCTGGGCTGCGAGCGCACATTGAAGCCGGCTCATGTTCATTTTCTCATCGACCAGCACCCCCAAGTCCTTCTCTGCAGGGCTGCTCTGAATCTCTTCTCTGCCCAGTCTGTAGCTGTGCCTGGGATTGCTCTGACCCAGATGTAGGACCTTGCACTTGTCATGGTTGAACTTCATAAGGCTGGCATCAGCCCACCTCACAAGCGTGTCGAGGTCCCTCTGGATGGCATCCCTTCCCTCCAGCGTATCAACCGGACCACACAGCTTGGTGTCATTGGCAAACTTGCTGAGGGCGCACTCAATCCCACTGTCCATGTCAGCGATGAAGATGTTAACCAAGACCAGTCCCAGCACCTATCCCTGAGGGACACTACTCGTTACCGGTCTCCAGCCAGACATCGAGCCATTGACCACAACTCTTTGTGTGCAGCCATCCAGCCAGTTCTTTATCCACTGAGTGGTCCATCCATCAAATTGATATCTCTCCAGTTTAGAGACAAGGATGTCGTGTGGGACAGTGTCAAACGCTTTGCACAAGTCCAGGTAGATGACATCAACTGCTTTACCCTTGTCCATCAGTTCTGTTTGCCATACTGAGATTAACATATCCTACTCCACAATGCCTGATGTGATGTTTATAAAATAAAAAAGGAAGAAGTTGATTTTTCATCCTTCAAACATCACTCCTGAAATATAGAGATATAATACTCTTCTTTGCTCATGGATTTTCATTAAGATGTCCCAGTAAAAATTCTGTCAGTTAATTCAGAAGAAATGGAATCTCCTGTTGGAGCTGTTTCCATGCTCCACATTATAAAATGTACCACTGAGATAAAGAGGAGAGCTAGAAGTTCAGTTCCATTAGATCAAACTTGGGCTTCATAACCCTGAGGGCTATTCAGCCACTGGGCTACAGGGTAAAAGAAAGAACTAAACTTGCAGCAAGTTATATATCAAATATTGAAGAATGGAAGGTATTTGGTGAATTCAGACCAACTCCAGTGATAGCTGTGAGTTGCATTTTTGGCTAGAGAATTATATCTTAATACTTTGCTCAGTTCTAATGATTTCCATCCAGAATCACAGACAGAATCACAGAATCCCAAGGGTTGGAAGGGACCTCAAAAGATCATCTAGTCCAACCCCCCTGCAAGAGCAGGGTAACCTACAGTACATCACACAGGAACTTGTCCAGGCGGGCCTTGAATATCTCCAGTGTAGGAGACTCCACAACCCCCCTGGGCAACCTGTTCCAGTGCTCTGTCACTCTTACAGTAAAGAAGTTCTTCCTGATGTTAACGTGGAACTTCCTATGTTCCAGTTTACACCCATTGCCCCTTGTCCTATCACTGGATATCACTGAAAAAAGCCTAGCTCCATCATCCTGACACCTACCCTTCACATATTTGTAAACATTGATGAGGTCACCCCTCAGTCTCCTCTTCTCCAAGCTAAAGAGACCCAGCTCCCTCAGCCGTGAGAGACGTGGTGAAATGTCTATCTTTTGATATCTTCCAAGCGAAAATAAAGCTTTACGATGAACTCAGTTTTAGAAATATGTCAGCTATATGCAGAGAGAAAAGGATGCCAGACCAATTGATTTCTTGGCTGCTTAGTGCAAGAAAGAAACAGGCTGAGGCAAAAGAAATGGAAAAAACACGAAAGGAAGAAGGTTGAGATGGAGAGAACCGGAAGATTTTTAGCACACTGCCTTATAAAATCTGAAATACAGCCCAGGATTCCCTAGTATGCTTCACATCCTTTCTGATTTAAAAAATACTTGTGAAATCTAGGGGTAAGTCATCATATACCCCTATACTATAAAGCCACTGTACTGGTCAATCCATATTATGTGTCTAAATTTGCTATTTATATTATTCTAAAGCATCACTTGCTGAAATGTTTCATTAGATCTAAAGATGCCGATCCTGCTAACATTGTTCAGAGAAGTTAGTAAGGTTCTATCTTTCTTTGGTCATATGTTGTTGCTTTAATACTTAGGGAATTGTATAAAAAGCCTATGAGAAAAGACTACCAAGTCAAACAGTCTGAGGCTAAGAAATGCAGCAACTAGATTTGGCTGTGCAATGTTAATCTGCCTGTATGTGCATTTTTACAGTCTGTGAGTACATGCTTAACTTCCTCACAGGACCTTTGCCAGCCTATTCCTTGACCAGTATTGAACCTTTGCAGTGACTTAGTTTGAATGTATGAAACCTTCTAGCATCTTATATGAAATTAAATTACAAAGTATAAAAGAATTCTGATCTGTATGCATTTAAACCTCATCTAAGAGAAAAAAAATCTCAATAATTAAAGAATAATTATAGGCTTTTAAAAGATTATATTCATATATTCTTGGGCAAAATGTTAAAACTGTTAGTAGCCATTACTAAAATACCTAATTCAGAGGCAGATACAGCTTCAGTCACCACAGAAAGCTGCATGGTCAGTGATACAACTGTATCATTTCATTCTGCAACATGTGGTCCTCCTAATTACCATACTAAAAATTATTAACATAAGAGCATAAGAATCAGTTTTGATTAAGCTCTTAGATGTTCAAACAGTAATAGAAAAACACCTTGTGATAATTCAATTTACATGCAGCCAGATCTGAGAAAAGCCAAATTGTTGATAAGAAGAATGAACTTTTGTATAAAAGTGGTAGCTTCACTTTTGATATTTTAGCATTAGGATACTCTATAACTTCCATTGTCATCTGACTGGCTCCTCTCTTTACAATGATTCAATATACTGGTAAAGCTGAGTGAATACAAATACAAATAGAAAACATGATGAAGATTGATCATAGAAAGAAGGAATAAAGTGAGCTAAGAAAGTGAGGAAACATTTTGCTAGCATTGATGAAAGAAATACTAAACAGGAAGGATTTATTTTCTTCCTTCTAATGGGAAATGTACAAAATAAACTGTATTCTGAATTAGTTTTTCCAGGACAAATAATAGTGATGAGAATGTGAGCCTTCCACTTAACCCTTTCAGAGTTAGTATTTCCATGAGTTGATAAAAATATTACTTTTTTCACATTTAATTCTGCAAGGTGCTAAGCACTATGATCATCAGAGCACTTAGATGCATAGGTAATTTTAAGCGCATGAGTAGCCTACATGAAACCATCATCATGGGTTTCATAAGCATATGATGAATGACATTATTGAATCCAGACGAGGATATTCAGAACCTTGTACAATCAAGTTAAGGGCTTTATATGAAGTGAAAAGACAATGAAGACAGCCTGAAGAGTTTATAACTATCATTTAAGGAATATTAATGTTTTAATTCTAAATATTCCCTATGAATGTCTGTGAGCACATTTTCTTCAATATATATTCATCTTTTTTTACTAATTATTCGGTTACTTTAGTGCTGTTATACATCTAACTTGCTCTATTTTTTATAGACCCATAAAGAAAAGCAGTTGGGCCTTGTGAGAGTGGGGGGAAAGAAGGGGGAGCAGAGGAGGAGAGGGGATGGTGGTGATAAAATGTAATTCCTCTGAACACCTGCTGAGTTTAATTGCACTACAGCTGGTGCTGATTGTAAGTGGGTAAGGGAGGAGGGGGGGGTGGGGGTGGGTTACTGAGTGATTTGCTATCGTTACATCCAGTTTTATTGTCTTTTTTTTTTTCCTTTTCAGTATTATTCTTACAAGTTGAAAGAGACTCTGAGTCTGAGGGATTAGGGACCTAAACCAAAGAGGATTCTTATGATCTGTGAGCAGAATACGATGCAGTGTTTCTGGATGAAGACATCTGAAGAGAGCATATGTGAACCTCAAGAGCAAGACTCATGATCCCAACAGACAAATTGCCACAGTATGCAGCATTCAGTAGAATGAAAGGTTTATAGGTGAGATATTTAAAGAGGTCACCACGCCCAGAGCATGTGGGTCTACAGTGAAATAGAAGACAGTGCTTGAGATGAAGGAGCTATGGTCATTCAAAAGAGATAGCAAACCATGCAGAGAATTTTTTAAGCAGGTTGTCATTCTGCAAGAACTTAAAGATAGCAAAGTATGGTGGGTTTAAAAAATATAGCATCAAGGCACTGTGGAACAAACCCCTGTTCACAAAATTGATAGAAATGGACACGAAAAAATGGACTGCTGTAATCTGATAATTGCTGGGGACAAGCTGCTTTGATATAGAGAAGTATGAAGCACATAGCTGTGATTTAAAGACTTTATTTTATAATATGTCAAAAGAAGTTACAGAATATTACAATTTGGCAATTTCCATAGGAAACAGAACAAAACAAACTCCAAAACAACACACATCAACAAATTTGGGTTTGTTTTAGTTTGTAAGCAGCTGCAAAGGTAAAAATGAGATCTAAAGTAGCAGGAAAACAGATTGACAGGTATACTTCATGACTGTAAAAATGAAAGCATGAAAGTTAATAGTGATGTTAAAAAGCTTTGTAAAAGATTAAGAAGTTATCATTCAGTGATAATAGATGTGAGATGGAGAATTTGATTTAGATTTGGAACATGAAAATGCAGGATTTATTTTCAGAACTATAGTAGGGAAAACATTAGATATATCAGTTCAATTTTTATAAATGAAATTATTTCATATATATATTTTACTGCCTAAATAGTAAACTAGCTATGTTTAAAATAAATTCTTTTCAGGAAATGTTTACTGAAATAAAAATTATGTAGATGATTTAAGTGTGTATTAAGTTGAATATTGGCTTAATTTTAAGTGTCTATGAAATAAGGTCAGTAAAAATATTCAAGCTGAGAGGATACAAATAACAATAAAAAGGGACACAAGAAAAAATGGGGTGATGTTTGCCTGGATTAAGAAGCTACAAACAATACCTACAATCCTGGTTGAAGATTGACCTAGAACTGGCGTTCTCGCTGCTGGAAAAATTTGCACAGAAGAGATGGAGACTTTTGCTTCCTAGTAAGCAGCCAGAAAAGACAGAGAGGAAGGACCTATTTAGCTGTTACATTTTGCTCTCTAAAATTCATCCTACCAGGTACTTCAGTATCTAGCTGACCTTTGTGACAAAATCAGTCTCTCTCCATGTGTTAACATGTATCCAGCAATATTTTTAGCAGGCTAAGATCTCCTTGGCTTTACTGAAGCCTTTCCAGTCTTAGTGCTTCCTTTCTGATTTGCTTCACAAGATTTCATAAATAGTTTGAAGATATTCTTTCATAAATTACTTTATAAGGGATGGGATTTCAGGAACTCAACATTAGTTTCACATGCATATATAAGTAGAGCTACATAACACTGTTAATTAAAAAGCTAATACAGTTTATTGCTGAATCAATCACTGTGTTGTTTTTGTATTCCTGTCCTGATTACAAGGTAGACAAGAGGCATAGAAAATGAAAAAACTTTCTCATCAAGCGATTTTAAAATTAACAGATTAAAACTATTGAACATTTTCAGGAGACTTTTACCAGTGTTTTATAAACCTTGAGGGACAATATTCCTGGGCAAGATCCTTTACTGCTGGACTGTCATAGAACCACAGTGTCACAGAATCACAGAATCGTAGAATGGTTGGGGTTGGAAGGAACCTTAAAATCATCTAGTCCCACCCCAGCCCACCCCTGGGCAGAGACACCTTCCACTAGACCAGGTTGCTCAAAGCCCTATCCAGCCTAGTCTTGAGCACTTACAAGGATGGGACAACCACAACTTCTCGGGGCAATCTGTTCCAGTGTCTCACCATGCTCATAGTGAAGGATTTCTTCCTTATATCTATTCTAAATATACACATTTTTAGTATAAACTTGCTACATCTTGTTCCATAGCTACAGGCCCTGGTAAAAAGTTTCTTGCCGTCTCTCTTATAAGCCCACTTTAAGTACTGAAAGTCAGAACAAGGTCTCCTGGACCGTTCTTTTTTTCAAGCTAAACAACCTCAACTACCTGAGCCTTTCCTGATAGGACACAGGTATGACATTGTCTAGATCAGACAGGTATGATCATTTTTGTGGCTCCTCTGGACCACATTTAAGATGTCCATTTTATACTTGTACTTTAAAGATGTTAAACAAACCAGAGCCCAGTACAGACCCCTTTCATACTTCTCCAGCTACTGGTCTCAGCCTGAACAACCAACAGATTTTTACCCATTTATTTGCTCTTGCATCTGGAATGCAATGTCCTAAGTTGAATATAAGAATATCATGGGAGACAGTGTTGATATTCTTACAAAATTCAAAATAAATTATATATAATATTGTCCGTCTGTCCGCAAATCGAGACATTTCAACATGAAAGACAATCATATTGATCATGCATCAATTACTTTTGCTAAATCATGCTAACTCTTCCTAGTCTCCTTCTCTTCCTTCATGTGCCCAGGATTATGTTACAAGAGGACTTGCTCCTTGATTTTCCTAAGAATTTAAGTGAAGATGAAACAGCCTGTAGTTCCCTGGATATTCTTTATGCTCTTTTTTTTAAGATAGGGTTAACATATTCTTTCTTATAGTCATTGGGTATTCCCCCAAATTTTCATGACATCCAAAATTACAGAGAATGACTTTGCAAGAGCATTGGTCAATTCTCTCAGCATACTTAGATGCAGCCTATCAGCTCTCATGGACTTGAATGGACTAAGTTCTCTCAAGCTATCCCTAATTCAGTCCTCCTCCACTGCTAGTAGTTCTTCTCCTTGAACCCTTGCAGTAAACACAGAAACCTGGGAGGCTGAGACAAAGAAAGCACTGAGTACCTAAGCCTTATGTATACACCTTTGCTAAATCACCCACTCCATTTAGTAATGGAGACTCCTTGTTCAGCCTTTTACAATTAACATACTGTTAGAAGTTTTTTGATGTCTCTCACAAGTCTG
The DNA here is from genome assembly GCF_037157495.1 of Lathamus discolor. Taxonomy (NCBI): domain Eukaryota; kingdom Metazoa; phylum Chordata; class Aves; order Psittaciformes; family Psittacidae; genus Lathamus; species Lathamus discolor. Next base: position 129,393,940 of record NC_088885.1, on the reverse strand, counting down.
AATTTCAGTTGATGTCTGGCTTTCCTAACACCGTCCCTACGTTTCTTGGGCAATATTTTTTGTATCCCTGTTTCCACCCGCTGTGTACTGCCTTTTATGCGTTTGAGATCTATCAGGAGATTCTTGCCTAGGCAAGCTGGTCTGATACATCTACACGTCTTTCTGAGCGTCAGGACTGTTCTTAAACTTCAGGATGATGTAACCTGTGTATAAAGGATGATGTAAAATGTGTAAAGACTTTCCAGCTTTTCTGAGCTTCTTTATCTTTCAGAGCTGCCTTCAATAGGATTGCACCTCTGCATAAGGTGAAGCTTTGTAATAACAAACATCTATCTGTTGAGGGTATGAATGCCATAGATTGTCAGCTACGAGGCCTAAAACTTTAAAATTTACATTGCTTAATTCTAAAATTGTTATAAATGTGTGTATGCAATGAAGTTTAGCAACACAAATATTACTTTTAGTTAGTTTTTATGCACACAGGGCAGAATTAACTCTCTCGCACAAAGACATTTATGGTGGAGACACCTAAATCTTGGACTAGTCGCTTGCATTCACTCTATGGTCAGTGAAGAAAAGTAAATATCAGGGAAAGACAAACTTAGTCTAAAGGAGGTGCACAAAATAATCCAGAAACAAACTCCTGTAGTATCTCTCAATTGCCTCTTTTCTTATCACAGAATCACAGAATCCCAAGGGTTGGAAGGGACCTCAAAAGATCATCTAGTCCAACCCCCCTGCAAGAGCAGGGTAACCTACAGTACATCACACAGGAACTTGTCCAGGCGGGCCTTGAATATCTCCAGTGTAGGAGACTCCACAACCCCCCTGGGCAACCTGTTCCAGTGCTCTGTCACTCTTACAGTAAAGAAGTTCTTCCTGATGTTAACGTGGAACTTCCTATGTTCCAGTTTACACCCATTGCCCCTTGTCCTATCACTGGACATCACTGAAAAAAGCCTAGCTCCATCATCCTGACACCTACCCTTTACATATTTGTAAACATTGATGAGGTCACCCCTCAGTCTCCTCTTCTCCAAGCTAAAGAGACCCAGCTCCCTCAGCCCCTCCTCATAAGGGAGATGTTCCACTCCCTTAATCATCTTTGTGGCTCTGCGCTGGACTCCTTCAAGCAATTCCCTGTCCTTCTTGAACAGAGGGGCCCAGAACTGGACGCAATATTCCAGATGCGGCCTCACCAAGGCTGAGTAGAGAGAGAACCTCTCTTGACCTACTAACCACTCCCTTTCTAATGCACCCTAAGATGCCATTTGCCTTCTTGGCCACAAGAGCACATTGCTGGCTCATGGTCATCCTCCTATCCACCAGGACCCCCAGGTCCCTTTCCCCTTCGCGACTTTCCAGCAGGTCAACCCCCAACCTGTACTGGTACATGGGGTTGTTCTTCCCCAGATGCAAGACTCTACACTTGCCCTTGTTAAATTTCATCAAGTTTCTCCCCGCCCAACTCTCCAGCCTGTCCAGGTCTCGCTGAATGGCAGCACAGTCCTCTGGTGTGTCAGCCACTCTTCCCAGTTTTGTGTCATCAGCAAACTTGCTGAGGGTGCACTCAGTTCCCTCATCCAGGTCATTGATGAAAATATTAAACAGCACCGGTCCCAGCACCGACCCCTGAGGGACTCCACTAGTCACAGACCTCCAGCTAGATTCTGCGCCATTGACCACAACTCTCTGCCTTCTTCCTTTCAACCAGTTCTCGATCCACCTCACTACTTGATTGTCAAGCCCACACTTCTTTAGCTTATCTATGAGGATGCTGTGGGAGACAGTATCAAATGCCTTACTGAAATCAAGAAAAACTACATCTACCGCTCTACCATCATCCCTTCACCTAGTCACTTCCTCATAGAAGGCTATAAGGTTGGTCATACATGACTTCCCCCTCATAAAACCATGTTGGCTGTAAGTTAGACAGCTAACTCAGATGTCGCCATCCATTTTGTGCGTTGAACCTTTGCAAAAAGTTATACACCTTTCTTAAAACAAGAGAAATATGTATTATAAGAAATTATTCATAAATATGTTCTATACACATTGCCTCTTAATCAGGTCTCCATTTCTCTGAAACTATTGCAAATTCCATTTCTAATTGTTTTTTCATCTCACTGCATTTGCTTGTGACATAGAAACGGAGTTTCCTTCCTTAATTTAAGTCAATATTTTTTTCAGAAGTTTCTAGCTGAAAATTAACTGTACATTAGCTTGGCCACAGATTATATTATGAAGTCTATTGTTCTGCTAATCTATTTTTTAAACGTTACTAACATAAACCCAGCAAATTAACTTATAACAAGTATCCTTAAGAGTATCTATTAACCTCTTATATGTCTACTTTTTAGAGAAGATTGGAAATGTATTTTTACTTATAGAATTACTTTGATATAAAAAAGACATCAGTGGGAATTAATGAATCTTAGTTTTGGGGGGGCATTTGAGTTATTTTTAGTAAGGAGAATTTGCAAGCACAGCAGAAGCGAAATAGTGTCTAATAAAATCTCAGGCCTCACTGTAGGCTAATGATACTTGAAAGTGACATGGTTATATGTCAACAGGATAGCACTGGGCTTAGCTTAAACATCAAAAGTTTGATAGGCAGGTATCATAAAGCTACATCTCAGTCACCTCCAGTGAAAGAATAAGTGATGAGAATTATCAAGAATGTCCATCTTTCCTTGGCAATTAAAGCAAACAGGGGGCCCAGTGTCTGCACTGCTGTTCCATTCATTTTCTCCTTTCTCCTGTCTACTATCTACACACTTGCTGTTCTGTTCTCCTGCTCAACAACCTCATAAAGTGAAGATATAAAAAGAAGAAAAAAAATCTTCACTTCAGTGGTATTGACCCACTATTTGGCATAAAGAGAGAAACAGAAAACGGTTACATTCTAGAGTACTCATAATCTTATTTTTTTCATTGTTGTTCTACTCATGCTCAAACTTAGTAATTCTATAACACTGTCTGGCAACAAAACTGGTTCTGGTTCTCAACCTAATCCTCACCATCATTTCTACCTTGCATAGTTGAGGTACATAAGCAATGATGGATAGGCAGCAGTGAGGTTGCTATAAGATAGAAGAGTAAGTTTAAAAACATTCTAATTTCAGGTGGGAAAGAAACAAGACTGGAAAACAGAAATAAACAGAAGGAATAAAGGCTAAGAGGAGGAACAGAAATGAGAACTGCCACAACCAGAGAGGTGAGAATACCAGTCAACTGTCTTGACTCAACCTACCAGCTTGTTTCAATCATCAGTCTCACAGTGAGAGCCTGTGTGCCTGGAGCTGTGTGAAATCAGAGGCACATTGCCAGGGTGGCAAGAAACTGCCTCCAAGCAGACTTCTACCTGTGTTGAATGTTCTCTCCTCTTGTTGTGTTACAAGGGAATAGGTAGCTATGATAATGGATTAGTGCCAAAGTCAAGGTGTATGCATCACCCTGGCAAACTGTGATTCATTATAGCCAGGAGCAGGACACACAGTAGATGAGCAGCATTATTTCTTGCCAGAGCTACTCACTGGCTGATAATGAGAACAGCACCCTAAGGGGAACTGAACTGCTTTGCTTTTTCCAGTTTCTGCACAAGCCTGATTCCATCCTACCCTTCTAACTATGGGCAGGAAGAGATGATTCTTGCTCTCATGACTTCATGCTTGATTTAACCCACAAACCAAAGTGCCCCAAGGCTTTCCAAATTTGGGTTACTAACTGGTTTTGCAATTACACATAACATATTCCAGCACTTCGGTTCCCTCAATGCTAGGGAAAGGAAACCTCCACAGAGCCCATCTGCTCAAGTGAGCTTGGCATGTAAACAAACATGATCTCACTGAAAAAAAGCAAACAAGGCACATAGCCCCGACATACAAGCCTTAGAGTAAAAGGAATTTAAACAGATTCCTGCCTGCCAATTTGTCTTTACAGGGAAGATTCCCCAGCATAGACCCTTGCCAGCAAAGAGAAAAATGTAGCTGCTTTACAACAGGTAGTCAAGGCCTGAAAGCATCATCAGCATCCCAGCAGCTTAAAGTGCTGTAACAGTCTCTCCAATTCTGTTATGCACATTTGAGACATTTTTCACATGTTCCTTTTCAAATGCATAACGAAAACAATAGGCAATTGAAAGTAAGTAGATCTTATGTGCATCTGACCATCAATTAATTTCGGCTGATCAAAGACTTATTCTGTAGCTATTTTGTAGTTGCTCAGATAATAGTTTAAGAGTTTTTCTTTTGCAATCCAATATAAGGTTTAAATAGTCATGATAGCAATCGTTAAATAGCAATAATTCACATTTTAATGGTATTATCCATGTTGGCTGGATCTTCGATCATCAACTAAACCACTTTGCAGTTACTAAAATTTCTTGAACATGTTTTGCCAGAGTGGCCCACTTTAAAGCTGGTGTTCCATTAAAATTCGTTAGGTCTTCAGTTCAATGATAACTGTACTCTGTAGCCTGAGAAGGAGAAAGGATAGAAAAAAGAGATGTGGTATATCCCATTCAATTGGAGACACCATATTTGCAAAACCATGAATGCTTGCTGAGGTTTTGCAGTCTTATATCAAAACAAGCCTTTCTTTAATTTTGGTGATCAGCATCTTTGTGCATGTGCCATGCCAGTATGCCCATGCCAAACTAGTTACATAAAACTGACAGTTCTCAGGGCCTGTTTTCTTCTCCAGTTACAGTTATTCAAGAGAAATCTGGAGGTGTTAAGATGTTTAGTAAGTCTGAAATTAATTCTGAATAGGTTACTGTAAAATTTGCCTGCCTTGTACTTTAGTTCTTAGAGCACTGCTGAGCATTTGACATCTATGGTATGGCTTTATATCACACTGTTTTCCAGATTTTTAATAAAAAAATCTTAAACTTCAAATACTTCAGAGCAAGCACTTCTGCTTGCTGCACGACTGCTTCTGTCATCAGAATATTTCACCAGCTGACAGTTGATAAACAAAGGACAGCTCTTTATGACAATGTAGCAGGATTGGTTAATGAGAATTCTTTTCTGTAACTCCTACAGATTTTACAGTCGCAAACTAATATAGCTGAAGTTGAAGTAGCTATATTTTTTCATGTAGTGATGCTGAGATACAGAATATTTGTGATGCTATTTGCATTGTTAAAAAAAAATCTGTAATTTCTTTCCAGGGAAGAGGATGTTAGTGTAACTTTGGGATTTTGGGTAGCTGAATCCTCAAAATTTAAAAAACCCACTGGAAAGGACTCTTGAACACAAAATTGTTTGCTATTTACAGAACTCAGAACACTGAAATGTGAAAAGTGTTTGCTGATTGAGTGCAAAAATAGGACTGATTACTCTTAATATTTTTCTTGCTCTGAAGAATCTACACTTGGATTCCTGGACATTGACTCATTAATATGTAAAAACCATCAGAATTATAAGTGAATGAAGATTAATGGAGGCTTTACAGAACTGTAAATATGGAACTGGAATTGTATTTGAATCTACACGTAAATATACACTAGAGGGGAGAGGCATCAGTGTATGGAAAATCTTAGGCCTTAATTACCTTTGTAAAGTTATCTATACTATTCCACATACTCCAGTGTTTTCAGTGGTCATCAAAGGTTTGTTTTTCTAAGAAACTGAAGGGTGTTTTCCTTGGAAAGACAACTGGGAACAGTTACTGCCCAATTATTAGGATTTTTCGTACAATAGCCCTAAGGATTTATTTTTTCAGAACTTTCTGAAAAGATAGAAAATCAGTTTGTGATTCATCAATGTTATGCTGCAAGGAAGAGAGACAGGTGCATGAAGTATCTTCATATGATCTCAGTATTCTTCTTTGCAATACAGTGCCACATTATCTTCTTTTAGGTTCCTAAAGGGTTAATTTTCTTTTCTTTGTTGTTTTCTGATAGGAAGTGAATATAAAAATGAGATTCTGCAGCAACAGAAGGAAAAGGGAGATTCAGTGAAAGAACAGCTATCTAAGTAGGCTTTGAGAATTACTTTTATCACAGAACTTGGAGAGTTTTTGCCTATTTTCTTTCCTTCCTTTTTTTTTTTTTTCCTGCTTCTCTTGCCTTAGCTTAAGATTTGTCACCACTGAATGTATCTTAACTGTGGGTTTGTGCACAGCTGCGTTTCAGATCCCAAGAACCTGAATTCAGCAAGACCTTCTCAGGCTATCCCATCTCAGATATTTTCAGCCGTTCTCTTCTTTCTCCTCCACACTCCCAAATTCTTGTCCATCTTTGCTTGACTTTTTGAAATGGAGGAAAAATGGTCAATGTAGACTTCTGAGAGGGAAAAAAAACAGAAAAGCCTGAGAGTGGCACATTGTTTGAGAGATGTGTATCATCAAACAACTGCAATTATCAGTAAGCCATCCATGCCTTTGCATTAGTCACACAGATAGGAGAAAAATCTATTGCTTAGAGATAGGTATTCTAAATGTGTATCTCAAAGGAGAGCAAAAAATGTAATTATAACTTGAATTGTAATAAGAATACATATATATGAAGGAATCATATAAGACCTCCTATTAATTCAATAAATAAATAAACCCTTCAAAGAAAACAAGATATAGCCTAGAAATAATGCCTCTACAAAGTAGGGAACCTTATGTTTATATATTTTTGAGGAGGTTAAGAAAAATAAAAAATGAAGACCATTATGTTGTGAAATGATAGCCAAGGAATTGTGTTCAATAAATAAATGGAGGCAGGAGGAGCTAAAGATAAATTTGAAACCTCTTTAGTGACCATATGCAGGCAAATAGTAAAATAGAGGACTTGTTTCCCAAAGAACAGACCTTGAATGTGGCTTGAATTTGAAGTCAGCAGCTTCATGCCAGGGATGCAATTAGCTCATCAGTTCCTCATAACTGTGTTTGAGCTTTGGCTCAGTTTTCATAATATGGTATCATCACAACTTCAAAAACAATTTAGCAGATTTCCATGTTACTGCCTTGTCTTTGCCTGTGCTCAAGTATAATGCATATTTCCAGAAGAGATCATTTTCTGTAAGAAATATCACCTCAAAGGCGTCAAGCATGTTTAAATAGCCTTGCAGATGTTCATTTTTTTTAATTATTTACCTGCCCTTAACAGGCAAAGATCCATGGGAACAATAAAGTAAATTATTCAAGCTTTTCCTAATATTTCCAGATCAACAGATTTTCAGCATTAAGGCTTATAATGTTTCAGCTTCAGCGGAGGAAGTGGTGAGTGTTTCTGCTTCACAATAATGATCATAACCTATGATAAAGTCAGGAAGAAAAAAAGAACAAGGCTTCTAATAATCTTCTATTGTGACAAACATAGTATGCAGATAGATAAGGATGCCAATACCTGATCTCATCATGTTGATATACTAACTGGCACACAAGAGGAAGTTCCAGAAAACCTGTGTATCCAGAGTTTGGAAAAATAAAATAAAAAAATAAAATTTATTCATATTGATTCTAGGCAAACAGCTCAAGACTTTTTTTGCTGCTTGAAAAAAGACTGATGGAAGTTACCTCTCTAAATATAACACATACTGCTTCTAGTTCTGAGACGCTACTCAAGAAATCCTGAAAGCCTTCTGAAAAATAAGAGCTCATGCGATACAAGCCAAAAATTATTCAGTATTTTGTTTGACTAGTCAAAAAGAAAATAATGAAAATTAACTTTAATATACTTTACAGGGCTTTCACAGAGATAAAACACTGAGAAATAAAGGACAATTTGCAAAAGGCATACCATAATTCAGCAGTGGGATGCTGAAGACAAGCAACTTCACATTACGAGGGTACATTTTTTTAATGTTACAACCTACTTAGTGAAACAATCAAACAGTGGGAGTCATGTATCTGTTCAGCTCTTCAAGACTGAACAGATAAAAATATGTTTCTACAAATACAAGTTATTGGGTTCAAGACACAAATAACTGACTTTGTCACATAGGCCATAGAGTTTCACCCAAAGTGAATAATTAAGTCTCTTCTGAACTTTAGATCTACTTGTCTACAAAAAATATATATCTAAATATGTAATTTATGCAGTATGGGCCCACATATGACTTCTTTTAACTGACTGAGATCCACAATAAAATCATTCCGCAATCTCCACTTCATCTAGCCAAGTAAAGGCTGGATAAGACTTTACTACTCATTTATTTAATAGCCAGCTTGCCTCTTTTACTTACATTGATGCTAAAAGACTTTCAGAGAATGCGAAGGAGTTTATATATCTGATACCTCTATTGGCAAATAATTTTAAAATAATTTATAACTTATTTTAAATAAGTCATAAATGATAGCTTTGCTGCATTTTTATGTATTTATCATGTATCAACACTTCAAACATTTTAACAATGAAGTCTTCAATATAAAATTCCTGAACCAGAGTTGTATATACACCTTTTATGACACTCTTCTAAAAAATATGTAATCTTGACAAGTTGAGTATTGTCTGCAGGGAATACTGGGTGAATTGGTCCAGACTGTGACCTGAGTGCAGAACTTCTCCATTTCGTTTCTTCCTTAGCAGTAGAGATTTTTAAACAGTGCAGAAAAAATGACTAAACATATATTTCAGCTTTAAATATTTGTAGTTTTCCATTTTATCACATTTTAATTATGATTTTTTTTATATTTTATTTCTTTTCCATCCCTTATTTTCCTCTCTAATAACCACTGCAATTAATTTTGTTGTATTTATTTTCTTTTTCTTCGGTATCACACACTGTGTTGGCTTTCACACTGGCAACAAGCCCTAAACCTTACAGTCTTTTTAAATAAATGGAGATGTTGAGATCCTGTCAGGCCTCTGTATACTCAATAAAAAATTTTAGAACTTGGTTTTAAAAGAAAACCTAGATGGAAATTTCAAGGTGAAGTCCTTCTCACGATGAAACTCATTAGAGGCTTTTTCACTTCCTTTAAGGTTCATTATTTTATCTTTATTCTCATAATATGTATCTTCATTTCAGTAATGGTTCTTTATAAGAGTTATGAACAGTACACCTGCTTTTGCTTGTTTAGTTAGAAGAAAAGGCTCTTGGTCTATGTGTAGATTACCCATCTCCATTTAAATAACAGTACCATATACAAATAAATTCAGGTTCCCTTCTAAGTATTATTGAATATTTTCTACATAGTACATATAATTTGCTTTTGTTGGTCATATTGCCTATTAGACTGCTTTCAAGTAAAATGTTCGTTGTATACTTTTCTTTATTAGTTCCATGTACAGTTCTCCCTATCCTGATTAGTAGCTGTTCAACCTGGTTCTCACCAGTGCTTTTCTGTTGTAGAAGAAACAACAGAAGCTTACAGACCTCTATCCTAAGTGACTCTATCTTCTTCCTAGCCTGATGCTCTATATTCTCAGAAGAAATAAATAAAGCACAAATTGAATCTTAACTGGATTATACATTTCTGTTTTCTTACAAGTTCAGACCACTTACATTGAAGTAGTGGTCACTGAGAAATAATTAAGCTCTCCACCTCTCCTAACAAAATTTTTACCTGTGAAAGTACAGGTATAATAGCATAATAGCGTAGTTAATAAACCATCTTTAAAACCAAGATTTTTAGTTATGGATACCTAACTCTTTCACAAACTACTTCCTGAATCAAGGTCTCTTGCCAGGGTAATGAGATGCTCCATCATGAAGTTATATACAATTCTTCAAAATAATCTTAGAAAGTATACAATTTTGAATCACTGTTGGAAGCAGAGACATGAGCAACTGCAAATGTATGCTTCTAAACTGGGATCATAATATAGAATTAAATGCAAATGCCTACATAATGCAACATTATGATTGAGATATGACACAAACAAATATCATTAAATTCCAAGTATGGTTCCCACAGCAACTGTAATTCTATTGCTTTGCACTTTCTGTACATATTATATTGCATCTCTGTGTTCTATACTGTGCAGTATTAACTTCACTGTATTTTTGTATATTCACAGTGTAACTGAACGGTGGTTGTTCTGGGAACCAAAACTGAGTTTCCTAGTTTTTTTTAATGTAAAGTCTCCATGGTAATGTTACTTTTTTCCCCCTGTGTTTAATTTCCTTTGTTTTGCTGGTTAGCTTGTTAGTGGGGGATGGTGTTAAAGAAGATAGTGTATTATTTCGATATGTCTGCAATGGTTAAAAGTCACTGCTTTTGTAGATAAGTATGTATTTGAGCTACAGTCAGAGCCATGAATAAGTTTAAATTAATTTTATAGCATTAGATTTTAGTTAACTTAAGGGTTTTTTGTAGTTTTGGCCTTTTCCTTCCCAATTTCACAGTTTGAGCCTCAGTTTCAAACCAGGCAGAAGTCTTAACAGAAAAGAAAAAAAGTCATCTGCTGGGTCTCTATTTCCACCATGTTAACCAACATATAAGGAAAGATCAGCAGGAACTCAGTAGGCTATCTGCTGAGGCCATGACATCAATTTAAATTTGACAGGTTCATTAAGGTGCAAATTTTGGACTGAGTGCCTGGTTAACATTCACACATTCAAATGAATAACAGCTTAAGAGAACAATAAATGTCTTTCATTGGCTAGTTTTTCTATTTTTACCAATTTGTTTTAATATATATACACACATCAACCCGAGAGAGAGAGACTAACCACAGCATACATTAAACTCAATATTTGCTAGTACCACACTAGTGTGATAAGACTCAACAGGAAAACAGACCAGCATTTTTAAACAGGTTTGCTGGTTTGTTTTTTTTTCAGAAGCAATCTGTTAAAATATAAATGTCTACCATCATACAAAAGAAACAAATTATTGTTGGAATTCCACAGAAGACACATACTCAAAGTCCTTTAAAAGAAAGGGGGGGGGGGGGGGGGAGGGGGTGTGGGGGCGGGGAGGGTGGTGTGAGGGGGAAAGGGATTACTTTTTCTTTCTTTTCAGATCTTTAGGTTTTCAAATAAAACAGGGATTGACAATTCAAGAGACTTCTTTTTTTTTTTTTGCTATTATTACAATTTTGAATCACTAGCTTTTATTGATTTATTTCAATAAAATATGGGAATGCCTATGCTTTGCATTTATTTCTTTGTAAATGGTAGCTTTCAGAAATTTTTCTGTGCCTATTGCATCTTGATCTAGAAGTAACATAAGGGAATTTTTCCTAACATCTACTCATGAAGACTGTAATTCTATCTGATTTTTTTTTTTTTTTCTGAAATTCCTGTGATTCAAGCTCATGCTAATGGCATTTTATAAGTAGTGGAGCACATACCAGGTAACATATGTCCTGGAGTCCTTCCCTAAAAGATTCTGAAATGCTTCTTCCTGTTTTTCCATTTCAGGGCTTACCTATGTAGAAAGCCAGAGCGAGAGAAAAAGTGTTTCATAAACCATGCTAACTTGTGATTTACACTGGCCTGAGTAGAGAAACTAACTCAGTGTAAGGTATAAATAGTGACTACATAGCTAAGTGCAGATAAACTAAATCACAAGGTTTTGAAGACTGGACCAAGCCATAATTTTGAAAACAAATTACTGAAATATTATGCATGTCACTTTGGTTTATCCAATTTGAGATCCTGAGCATTGTTTTAATAATTCTCTTCTGAATAGCTTTTCAAGTTTAATAAAATTGCCTATGCTTTATTTCAAATTGTTGCCCATGGCAGATCTTGAATAATGTTTCTAAAAACAATGAATATTATGTATGATTTAAATAAATAATTATGTTCAATTGAAAGCACACCTTACTTTCAGCAGTAAAAAAGTGATAGATTCTTCTGAACTGATTGATAGAATTATATAGTTGTTCTAGCACCTTTGATTAAGTAGAGCAAGTGAGCTAAGATAGGATAAAACATGCATTTCTGTTCTCACTATGTAAGTTTCTATTTGTATTCCAAGACTGGTCTCAGTCTATTATTATGTTCTATCTCAAAGAGGGGGGTTGATTTCTTTAATGAAGAGGTGCTGGGGTTTTTTTGTAATGGTTACTTATATTCTTGTCTTCTTTTTCTTTAATTTCTCTGAATTTATATGCTAAAACAAAGTCAGCAAAAGGATTTCCTTCTCAAAATGTGGAGTACTGGGACAGATCTAGCAACAGTCCTTGCCTAGAATTCTAATTTTCTATGTTTTGCATGGCAAACGGGAGGAAAAAAAAAAAAGTATCTATGTGGAAAAGGGAAAAACATTTAGGACTTTCCAAAATACAGGTGAAATAGCAGCTTGCTAGCGGTTTTTTTTTTTATTCAGTACAAAAATAACAATTAAATCCTTAATTCTTACCTAATACTAGTACCACTGGACTCTAATATTATTGGTGTCAACAAATATTTAAAAATAAATGAGCTGTTCAGGGGATTCAAACACAAATGCACCTTGTGCACTATAAAAGGTTTCAATTTTGCTACTTTCTAAACACAGAAAAATGTATCTCCCCCCCCCCATTCAGAATATTGAATGTCTTATGAAAAGTGAAAGGTCATTTGTAACTGTCCAAAGGATTGATGGAGTTGAGATACCTCCTTGACCTTCACCCTGCACTCATAAAGAACAGTCTCAGATGACAGAGCATCAGGCAGGTTTTCAGAAAATGTCTTTTCTTATTTTATATTGCACAGCAAGCTTGTTACCTGGTATTTTTCATAATTGTATGTCAAGATTTAATTACTTCATGTCTTCCCTCATTAAAAGTAAACTGTCATCTAGTACCACTCAGCTATGTTTGTGATTTGCACTTATTCAAGCAGTTCTGTCTGCTTTTTGCCATTGTTTTCCATCTCAGGTTCTACAATAATTGCTTTGGAGGCCTACACAAACAATGTCAAGGTCAAACCTTACAAATACAAAAATTCTTTTCCAATTACTTATTGTGAGTTAAGGATGCACATTATAAAAACTGGTCCAGAGGAGTTACTTTTTTTTTCTTCATATTATAGTCTTCATGTAATGCAAGTGGGAATACAAGCTTATGTTAAGATGTTAATACAACAAACTTCAACAAGACTTGTGAAAACATGAAACATATCACATTTCAATCCTTCTGCCACATTTTCAATCCTGTAGTATATTAGGGGAATTATGTACAATATATACAATATTAACCATATTTTGGAAGTAAAGTAAAATTTACCCAAAGGTAAACCCTTTTTTTTGCTATATTCTTTAATCCTACCAACAGGGAGAGTCAAGGACATACAGCTTAATGGCCCACTTACCAAGAAACAAGAAGGCAAAGAATTCATTTGTCAAGCTTGAATATAAAGTGGCACTCTCCCTGCTTCCCTGCAGAAAGTGTGACTGTGGCAGGCAGCATAAGAGTGAAAAGAGAAGAAAAAGTGTCTTTGCTGAAGAGGGTGGAGATATGTTGGGATAAAATAGATACTGACAAAAAAAATGAGAGTGACTATTATTCCTTTGCTAATTATTTTCTTACTCATTAGAGGTACTAATATGAATAAAGTGTGTTGTCTAAAAGCATCTTACTGCTGTTTCAGAGAGCCAAGCAATTCTTCATCAAGATTTAACTTTTATCCATCATGTTACTTCTTCTGCAAACATGAGTGAAAACTGTTATAGTGTTACCTAGCTGCAGAAGTAGTTTGGAATTATGGGATGTGAAACAAGGACCATGGTAATCATTTGCTCTTGATAAAGCTTACTCTTAATTTTTCAAATGCCAAATCCTTCACTTTTTCCCACCTCAAAATGCTTCCTTGGTGTTATCATAAAAAAGTCCATGAACCTCTCATCTGAAGGCACCTATTTTCAGAAAAATACCCAAACCCCTGTGTAATATACATTTAACTTCCTTTTACCTGGACTACAATGCCACAAAGTGTATTTTCATGAGAAGCAATTTTGGAATTTGAGTCTTGTTTGTTGTTAATTTTGTTGCATTTTAAACAAATTACTATCCAATGTTTAGACCATTCTCATATTGTGATAAACCTAAATTTAATTCCTTTTTTTCCCTCAAGAAGCTCAAACCAATTTCTCCTGTCTCCGATCCCTGAATATCAATAATAAACTATGGTGGAGAACAGAATAGTGAAGGTCCTCTTCCAGTTTGTGAGAGGTTGATTCTGAAAGGTTACTTTATTACAGCAACACTCACAGAATCACAAAATAGTTAGGGCTGGAAAGGACCTTAAGATCATCAAGTTCCAACCCCCCTGCCATGGGCAGGACACCTCACACACTCATTCAAATAGTTGTTATAATTTTCAGAGTATTTTAAAAAATATAAAAATTAAAACAAGAAACCAAAAACCTTCTGCAAAGCAAAAAAGAGGTATTGTGTTATTTCAGGAAGACGCAGGACAATGAACTGTTTATCTTGGACTCTGATTAACTTTCACATTGTAGCTCAGCTGCCAGATAACTAAAAATGAACAGGAAAAAGAATCCATTGCAGTATTTCAGGCAGTGAAAAAAAAAAAAAAAGCATCTAGACCCCCCAAATTAACAAAGAAACAGAAATCACTATGATTGGGAGCATTCAATATGCTTATATTAGCAGAAAGAGCATATATTAGGAAAAATATTTGGATTCACAATGTCCAAGCATCTAAACAAAAAGCATCTGGTGTTACTGTACAGATTCCCTATCCCCTGTGCTTCTGACCTGAGAAGTATGCAGTTTAGTTCTTTATCTTCTTTTTACAGACATACATTGTGAATCTTGACTAGCTTTTAGTCAAGTCCTACATGGTTTCCTATATGGAGTCCCAAATTAAAAACATCTGAAATATAAAACATTTTGGTTTACTATGTTTTTTCTGGTCAGAAGTGTGGAACCAGCTTGAGGTGACGATTTTTTTTTTTCAGTCGTGTATGGAAATTATGATTTTTTATTATCTATGGATAAATGCTTTGACTTAACAGCTGTTTTTTTATTATCTTTTGTCATTGGCTATGAAATTACAATTAATAGGTTTCACAGATTGCAATAATACCCTTGAGAAACCGCTGTCTGTCAAACATGGAATCTTAAGGTCTAATAATATGCAATATGTTTACACAGGTTATTGAAGTGCAGTCCTTTCCCAGTATAGGTATTTATAAAAAAGATGGAAGTGTAGCATCTCAAAAAAAATAGAATTTAATATAATTATTTAAATACAAGTATAAATGTTAGAATATATATTTATACAATATATGCAGCAAAATATACTTCTGTAATGTAAGAAAATTGTTTGTAGACACTGCCACTACTACAAGATTTTAAGGATATACGATGTTATCAGAACTGATCTAAAACTTATTAGTCAAAGGAGCCCTTGGAAAGTCCTGTGCAGTGTAATCATAGAATCATAGAATAGTTAGGGTTGTAAAGGACCTTAAGATCATCTAGTTCCAACCCGCCTGCCATGGGCAGGGGCATCTCACACGAAACCATGCCACCCAAAGCTCTGTCCAACCCAGTCTTGAGCACTGCCAGGGATGGAGCAATAACAAATTCCCTGGGCAACCCATTCCAGTGCCTCACCACCATCACAGTAAAGAATTTCTTCCTTATATCCAATCTAAACTTCCCCTGGTTAAGTTTTAACCCGTTACCCTTTGTCCTATCACTAGAGCCCCTAATAAATAGTCCATCCCCAGCATCCCTATAGGCACCCTTCAGATACTGGAAGGCTTCTATGAGGTCTCCACGCAGCCTTCTCTTCTCCAGGCTGAACAGACCCAACTTTCTCAGCCTATCTTCATACGGGAGGTGCTCCAGTCCCCTGATCATCCTCGTGGCCCTCCTCTGGACTTGTTCCAACAGTTCCATGTCCTTTTTATGTTGAGGACACCAATACTCCAGGTGAGGTCTCATGAGAGCAGAGTAGAGGAGCAAAAAGCCAAGTAGAGGGGCAATCTATTGGAAAAATGTTTAACTGGATAGTACGTGTGAACTGTGTCTGCTGGGAATCTGTCATATAATGCAGATAATACACCTTATTTTACTGGTTAATATTACATCATTCTTACATCATAGTATCACCTGAATTTCACTGTTAATAAATTTCAAACTAAATTAAAAGCACCCCATGGCTTTACAGATGTCTCATAAGGATCCTTAATGTAATACATCTTTAGTACCTCGTTTGAAGACTTTCCATAGCTTACGCACTAGCCGTAAAATTAATTGCTGTTGTACTCCACTAACAAACGTGACATGCTTTTCCTCCCCCCTCCCCCCCCCCCCCCCCCGCCTAGATGTTAACCATTACATGTTTATTTCACTCAGATATTTTAAGAGGAATTGTAACAGTAAGCAGTATCAGCCAATTCTGTGTAACTGTTGGAAAGCAATCGCCACAGAAGTACATTAATCCTGTGCTGGAAGATTCATCTTTAGCTCAGTTTCTTTGACCATTTATCTCCCTGAAATGATCAGCATGGAAGCCAATTAGAAATACTATTTATCACTGTGGCTTAATTTGTGATGTTTACATCTTCCTACCAAAAACCGGACTAAAAAAATTCTCTTTTCTTATAATTGCTCATTGGTATCTATATCAAGATAAAAAGATTTGGGTAGGTATTTGGTTCATCTGGCTCAGAGTCCTGTCTCCAGTATCAGCCTGAGTAGAATACTTACAGACAACTGTGTAATGTTTCCATTAAATCTCAGTGAAAGAATAAAATATTGTCTCATCCATTAATGCAAACAGCATATATTTCATTCATATACAGTATAACAATAAAAGAAGAACAAAAAGGTGTAGATCCAAGAACATTTTACAGTAATATTATATATAGGTTGTATCTCCTCACATCACTGTAAATCTGTGTCCTCAGCTTCAACAGTCTAACTCTTTTCATAGAAGAAAGCACCAAATAACACCAAACAAACAAACTTGTATTGTGGTAGAGACTAAGATGGGCCTGGTTGCATAACTAGTAGTGAATACAGATAGAAAGTTTCTGAGAAACCTTCCCTAAATTCAAAGGACTTGGATGTGATGACATTCATGTTTGGAAAATCTCTACGTTCAAATAGACTATCAGTGCAAGAAAAGTTAGCAGAAAGCTAATTCATAAAAGAGTTTAACTTATAAGAGGTTGTAGGTTACAGTATAGTGCCTATTACTCATAGTACAGAATGTAGATCAAACTGCAGAATGCCACAAATGAACTTTAATTGAATACAAGGTTATAGAATCATAGAATCATAGAATAGTTAGGGTTAGAAAGGACCTCAAGATCATCTAGTTCCAACCCCCCTGCCATGGGCAGGGACACCTCACACTGAACCATCCCACACAAGGCTTCATCCAACCTGGCCTTGAACACCGCCAGGGATGGAGCACTCACAACCTCCCTGGGCAACCGATTCCAGTGTCTCACCACCCTAACAGGAAAGAATTTCCTCCTTATATCCAATCTAAACTTCCCCTGTTTAAGTTTTAACCCGTTACCCCTTGTCCTGTCACTACAGTCCCTGACGAAGAGTCCCTCCCCAGCATCCCTATAGGCCCCCTTCAGATACTGGAAGGCTGCTATGAGGTCCCCACGCAGCCTTCTCTTCTCCAGGCTGAAAAGCCCCAACTTCCTCAGCCTGTCTTCATACGGGAGGTGCTCCAGTCCCCTGATCATCCTCGTGGCCCTCCTCTGGACTTGTTCCAACAGTTCCATGTCCTTTTTCTGTTGAGGACACCAGGACTGCACACAATACTCCAGGTGAGGTCTCACGAGAGCAGAGTAGAGGGGCAGGATCACCTCCTTCGACCTGCTGGTCACGCTCCTTTTGATGCAGCCCAGGATACGGTTGGCTTTCTGGGCTGCGTGGGCACACTGCCGGCTCATGTTCATTTTCTCATCGACCAGCACCCCCAAGTCGTTCTCTGCAGGGCCGCTCTGAATCTCTTCTTTGCCCAGTCCATCCGTCAAATTGATATCTCTCTAGTTTAGAGACAAGGATGTCGTGTGGGACAGTGTCAAACGCTTTGCACAAGTCCAGGTAGATGACATCAACTGCTTTACCCTTATCCATCAATTCTGTAGCCCCATTATAGAAGGCCACCAAATTGGTCAGGCAGGATTTCCCCTTAGTGAAGCCATGATGGCTGTCACCAAGCAACTTGTTGTTTTCCATGTGCCTTAGCATGCCTTCCAGGAGAATGTGCTCCAAGATTTTACCAGGCACAGAGGTGAGACTGACTGGTCTGTAATTCCCTGGGTCTTCCATTTTCCCCTTCTTGACAATGGGGGTTATATTTCCCTTTTTCCAGTCGTCGGGAACTTCACCTGACTGCCATGATTTTTCAAATACGATGGCCAGTGGCTTAGCAACTTCATTCGCCAGCTCCTTCAGGACCCGTGGATGGATTTCATCAGGTCCCACGGACTTGTGTGCGTTCAGATTTTGAAGATGGTCACGAACCAGATCCTCTCCTACAGTGGGCACAAGGTCTTCATTCTCACAGTCCCTGCATCTACCTTCTAAGAACTGGGTGGTGCAGTCAGAGCCTTTGCCAGTGAAGACCAAGGCAAAGAAGTCATTCAGAACCTCAGCCTTCTCCAAATCCTGCATAGCCAGTTCTCCCGAAAGCTTCCTCAGGGGGCCTATTTTGTCCTTAGTCTGGTTTTTGTTTGCTACATACCTGTAGAATCCCTTCCTATTATCCTTAACATCCCTGGCTAGGTTTAATTCTAACTGGGCCTTAGCCTTCCTAACCCAGTCCCTAGCTTCCCGGACAACATCCCTGTACTCTACCCAGGCCGCCTGTCCTTGCTTATGATATATGATAGCTTACTACAGAAATTCAATAATACTTTTTAGAGCTATAATAAAACGGGTATTTAGTACTGTCAAATGTTTAAGTACGTGTTTACATATATACACAATTATGAGTATTTAGTCAGACAGTACAATATCTTTCATATCTTTATTGATGATCTGTATGAGGGGATCAAGTTCACCCTCAGTAAATATGCAGATGACACCAAGTTGGGTGGGAGTGTTGATCTGCTGCAGGATAGGAAGGCTTTACAAAGGGATCTGGATAGGCTGGGTCAATAGACCATGGTAAATTGCATGAGGTTCAACAAAGCAGTGCCAGGTCCTGCACCTGGCCCCCAACAACCCTAAGCAATGTTACAGGCCTGAGAAAGAGTGGCTGGAAAGCCACTCGGCAGAAAAGGGCCTGGAGTGTTTGTTAACAAATAGCTGAATGTGATCCATCAGTGTGTCCAGGTAGCCAAGAAGGCCAACAGCATCCAGACTTGTATCAGAAATAGTGCAGCCAGCAGTGCTAGGGAAGTGATTGTCCCCCTGTAGTTGACACTGATGAGGCAGCACCTCGAATCCTATGTTCAGTTCTGAACCCCACACTACAAGAGAGATATTGAGATGCTGGAGTAGATCCAGAAAAGGACATCGAAGCTGGTGAAGGTCTGGAGAACGTGTCTTATGAGGAACGACTGAAGGAACTGAGGTCGTTTAGTCTGGAGAAGAGAAGGCTCAGAGGGGACGTTATTGTTCTCTACACCTACCTGAAAGGAGGATGGAGAGAGGGGGTGGCTGGCCTCTTCTAAGTAAGAAGTGATAGGATGAGAGGAAATGGCCTTAAGCTGTACCAGGGGAGGTTTAGACTGGATATTAAGAAAAATTTCTTCACTGACATGGTAGTCAGGCATTGAAACAGGCTTCTCAGGGAACTGGTGGAATCACCATCCTTGGAAGTGTTAAAAAACTGTGTACATGAGATCCCCAGTGACATGGTTTAGTGGTCGCAGTCCTGGGGTAATGGTTGGACTCAATGATCTTAAAGGTCTTTTCCAACCTACCTGATTCTATGATTCTGTGTTACCTACCATACACATGTCCTAAGCATTACTATGCAAGAATACAGTTTAGTCTACATTTTCCTTTGTGTGTAAATATCTGATTTTTTATGTGAGACTGTATAATTATTTTCAGTTTAGACTCAAACTATATAATTGAAACTGTTGGGAAGGTGTAAAGAAATTCCTTTTCTGTACTACTGTGCACACTGGATTGCACCTGCAAGTGGGTATCGAGTAAAGAAAATTCCAGAAGTTCTGCTGAAAGAATTTTCTTCCACTTTGAATTGTATTTAATAGGGTGAGGTTCAAATAAGTGAAACTTTAGGTCTGGGTTAGCTTTTGGTGATTGCTGATAGAAATATTCTTTGAGAGCTAATTCATATAATTTTATACACTTTAACTATCAGAACATTGTTAAGACGAGTGTCATTTAACTTGAAATACATGTAATTTATATATTTAATGTATGTGAAACTTTAAAAAGCCTAACAGCCTTCAAATCATGAGTTAAAATCAAATGACATGATATTCCCTTTCACTGTGGCCACATCTCCAACAACTCTGATACTATAGTCTCTTGAAATGTTTACTTTTAGGCATCAAATGTTATCTACAGACTCATCTGTTCAAAATAGCAATCTTTCAGGATTTTGCAGCTCCAGAATTTCAAGACTCTCTAGCTCTACAGGTAGAGGACTACAAAAGGACTAAAAATACGGTAGGTGCCTAACCTTTAAAACCCATTTCCAGCTTGTGAAACAGGGTAAAGAAATAAAAATCAAAGTTGATTGACATGAATACAAGTAGGATGCAAAGAATTTTGTGAGAATATGTGACAAAATATCAGAATTTCTTAGGTGAAACTAAGATCAAAATTCCAATGTCCAAATTTCAGCTTTCCCCTCTCTTATACCATTATTTCATCACAAGGGTTTATTTTATTGTATTGCCTCAAACATACTGAACTTTCTATTCCTTCTTACTGGTTAGTTACATAACTTCACAAGTGAAAGCACCTTAGGTACTGAACTTAGAGACAACTTATTTAACGTGCCAAGAAAACAAATAGTTTGAGAGGTACTAGAATAAATAAGTTTAATGTCCCACAGTTTTGTGCCTTGTGATGGATAAAACTTGGTGTCTAAGGTGCTACAGTCCCCCTCTTTTTCTTCCAAAATCCTTTGGCCTATTTGCAAAAAATCTACAGGAATGTAACAGTGAGGCCTTACTTCTTACTATGACATCAAATTCCAATGAAATTGGTTAGCATCCAGTGATATCAAGTCATTAATCTAACTAGTGAAAGACTTTTTACCACATGAAAAGTTATCTACTACTTCTGTAGTACTATCAAATGAAAATTTGCTCTCATAAATTGTTAAAAGTAAGTCTTCTTTAATGCCTAATTTTGTATCTATTCATGGTGGAATTGAAACTGCAAGAGCTTACTGTCATATTTCACAATTCTGGCCTTCGGTTTTAAAATATTTAACCTTTTTCTTATTTTTTTAAGTTGTTTGGTAGTATGAACAAGTTAGCATGTTCATCCAAAACCAATTGAAAATAAAATTCAAGTCCTATGTACAATACTAACTGCTATATATAAAATAGCATGTATGGCAAATATTTTTTCTTGAATAAGTTAATACTCAGCTTTTGTAACCTGTCTTTTTCTTAATCAGGTACATGACTCTGTAAACTTTCTTTGCTTTCAAAGGCAAACATAACTAATAATTTCTCTAAAGGTCTTGAGCCCTTCTAACATCTGGTTTTGGTTTACTATAAAAACTGTGCCTCTGATCCCATGTGTTGAACTACTGTATGTTTGCCACTGTCTATTTCCTGTGAAAAAATACACTGAACAATAATAGCTTTTGTTCCTAACCTTCCAGTCACTAGAGCAGCTGAACAAATAATTTTTGTGCTTTCATTTTAAATAATTTATTCCATGGATATGTTTGTGTTGGGTCATTTGGGTTATTGGATGTTTCATCATTTTAAAATCAAATATTAGAAATTTAAATTACTGAAAACTACATCTAATAGGTTCCTTATGCTTTTAGCAGTTCTCTTGACAAAATTTCCTTTCAAAATATCATCCGGTCTATATATGCCTTCGTGTGAATGGAAGGAACTAGGGGGAAAAAAAACCCACAACATTATGAAGAAACAAATAAGCATCATAAATAACCCTACTCAATAATAAATCACAGGTGTGAACTTACGGTTTTCTTAAATACTGATAATTTTGATTGCAATATTATAAGATTAAATTGCTACATTTAAAAACTGGAGGTTTTTTACCCTAAATGATAAAGAATGTATACTTACATCTGTACACGCACACACCCTTGAGTAACTCCTTGCCTGTTCATGCAACCCACCTATTTACTTCAGACTGCAGAAAAGAGACTTGCCCTTTGCAACTTCTCAGGCTTGCAAATGCCTTTGCCTTCCTCAGAATTTTCTGCTTCTCCTCTCCCCAGCCGTTTTATTTGCACTCCTTCTTTCCTCCCTCTTCTTTTAAACAGAAACCTTTGCAGTCATGATGTACCCTGTGTGTGTGCACTATATCCTGACCCACTCTGCTTCCAGGGTTCTACATTTTTACAAAGTCATGGATTGTTACAGCTTTACAGCAGCTTTACGAGTAATTAATTCAGTATATATCATTAAATTACTCAGTACTGTCATGTCCTTCTACATCTTTGCCCTTTTTCCGTTACAACTTTTTACTGAAGCCTGTTCAAACTTAGTGCTGCACCTAAATCATAAAAATTAAGTTAAATTCCCAGGTTAAGATCAGTTTCAGTTCTAGGTTTTCATAATTTTCAATGTCAGTTTTGGGTAGCTCCATCCCACTTTAAATCTAAAAATAAATTTTAAACCATTAAACTCATACTTCTAGGTTTTATTTACATTGCAATGTCTATAGTTCTATTTTTATAGTCTTATTTATTTATATTTTATTTGTACTCAATGCACAAGAATTACATTATTTTCCCTCACTGTTTTTGATATATTTCACACTCTACATTTTAGCTTCATTAAGAAAAAAATATATGAATATTTGAAATTTATTCTACACATAATAACGTATGTTTTATTTGGAACATTACATTCCTATTTAATTATTTACTACCTGATTGGGATTTCTTATGTTTTAAATTTGAACATTGACATGCATTGTATTAGCTATCAAAAATTTTATTCAGTTTTGTAACTCACATTTAAAATAAAAAAAATGTAGATAAAATCTGGTCCTAGTTTCAGCTGGGATAGAGTTAATTTTCTTCCAAGTAGCTGGTACAGTGCTGTGTTTTGGATTTAGTCTGACAACAATGCTGATAACACACTGATGTTTTAGTTGTTTCTAAGTAGGGCTTACCCTGATCAAGGACTTTTCAGTCTCACGCTCTGCCAGTGAGGAAGGGCACAAGAAGCTGGGAGGGAGAAGAGGCAGACATCTAACCAGAACTAGCCAAAAGGATATTCCATACCACAGCACATCATGCTTGGTATGTAAACTGAGGGGAGTTACCCAGAAGGGACCACTCACTGCTTGGGAAAGAGCTGGTGTCGTGGTTTAAACCCTGTCAGCAAGTCAGCCATGCAGGCTACTCTCCCCCCGCACCCCCTTCCTCCCTCCCCCCCACTCCTGGAAAGATGGGGAGGAGAATCGAAAGAATGTAACTCCCATGGGTTGAGATAAGAACAGTCCAGTAACTAAGGTATAACACAAATCACTACTGCTGCCACCAATGATAATAATGATAAGGGAAATGAGGAAGAGAATGATACCACCAGCTGACTGAGCGTGACTGAGCAGTGAGTGCCCTTCTGGGTAACTCTCAGTTACATCCCGGGCTTGACGTGCTGTGGTATGGAATACCTCTTTGGCTAGTTTGGGTCAGGTGTCCTGTCTCTGCTTCCTCCCAGCTTCCCCTCCTCCCTGGCAGAGCATGAGACTCACAAAGTCCTTGGTCAGACTAAAACATTTGAGCAGTAACTAAAACCATCAGTGTTATCAGCTCTGTTCCCAGGCTGAAAGTCAAAAATACAGTGCTGCACCAGCTACTAGGAAGGAATAAAAATGACTGATACTGCTGAACCGAGGACAGTATCCACCCCTTATTCCATGCCATTCACATCATGCTCAGATCCCACATTTTCAATATACCATCACTCTTATATATATACATATATATACATCTACACATACAGAGAGAGAGATCATTCTTTAATGCATGGACCAATCCCTATAAACCTGCTGAGTCCATTTGGTCCATGATGTTGGCCTCCATCTCTTGTAACAGTCTTTCAGGGGAGGAGAGGCTGTGTGCAGTGTTCACACTCGTGCATAACCTGGGCAATAGTGTCCATTGCTAAGTCCACCCCTTGATCATGAGTCCATCTCTATGTTGCATCTCTGCCCTGATGGCCTGAAGTGTCATGGGCACACCAGGGTTAAAATAATTCACTGTCCCCTGTGTTTCTGCAACTTGTCACTGGGGACTCCATACACCTGCCTTCCATCTCTGACGCTTCCAAAGCACCAGAGGGGCCCAGTATTCACCCATACTGTCCCACACACCCTGCCACTCATGACTGTCCAGCCTTGGGGAAAATCTCCTGGTCCTCCTATATTATCATCTGACCCCAGACAAGACCCAAACCTGACTCTGCTTAACTCTTGAAATCAGATGAAATGGTCATGGGCAAAACACACTCTGTATGCATGCCAACATGGTGATCCCCATCCCAATCAGCAGGCAGGTCCCAAGGGTACCCAAAGGCCATTCAAACCCTTCGGAACTCTCAAACGATGCTGCTGTACTTGTCACTGGGGCTGGTGTAGCTGCTCTGCTTGCCGGCTCTCCCACCACCAGCTTCTCTTTTTCTGAGTCCAGATCTTCCTCCTCTGCCTTGCTGGGAAATGCTGCGTGGTCTCCTGCATCCTCCACTTGTCCCGGGTGCCCGAGGCTGGACCCAGCTGCAGCTTCCAAAGGTGGTATGTTGCTCTCCGCATCCTCCTGGGGCTCGGGTTCGCGGGGCTCGGCGGGCAGCTGCTGCGGGATGTGATCAGCCGCTGGGCTGGGCTCGGCCGTGGGGCTCGGCTCCTCCACCGCTTCCTCCCGCTGCTTGGCAGCCGCCTCCTTCCTGGCCTCTGGCCCCAGTCCCGCCGCCGCTGAGTCCCTGGGGCAGCTCTCCCAGGCTGCTTTGGCTGCCGCTGGCTCCCGGGGCTCTCCCCCTCTGCTCCCCACAGCCTCACGAAGATGGAGGCAAAGACAAGGGCCAGGAGGGTGAAGAGCAGCAGGATGGCCAGGTACAAGTCCACGTCCATGTCCATCCCACCCTGCCACCAGAGCCCACCCATATTACAAGTCATTATCAAAGTACAATGAAACAAGCACCTTAGCCCAAGGCGCCCAGCTGATAAATACTATCACAGCAAATACTGGCTGTAAGTAAGGTATGACATACTGAAACTGTGAGATCAGGAACAACAAATTTGAGAGCCAATAAATCAGCATTGCGATGAGTGACTATTAATCCAAAACAATGAATGCTTATCAGAAATACGATTAGACACACTCCGGTCAGATCTGTTGTTCTCTTAACCCCTCGTGTCCCACGTTTGGTGCCAAAAAGAACTGTCATGGTTAAAACCCTGTCGGCAAGTCAGCCACACAGGCTACTCTCCCCCCGCACCCCCTTCCTCCCTCCCCCCACTCCTGGAAAGATGGGGAGGAGAATCGAAAGAATGTAACTCCCATGGGTTGAGATAAGAACAGTCCAGCTACTAAGGTATAACACAAACTACTGCTGCTACCACCAATGATTATAATGATAAGGGAAATAAGGAAGAGAATATGATACCACCAGCTGACCGAGCGTGACAGCAGTGAGTGCCCTTCTAGGTAACTCTTGGTTACATCCCGGACTTGATGTGCTGTGGTATGGAATACCTCTTTGGCTAGTTTGGGTCAGGTGTCCTGTCTCTGCTTCCTCCTGGCTTCCCCTCCTCCCTGGCAGAGCATGAGACTCACAAAGTCCTTGGTCAGACTAAAACATTTGGGCAGTAACTAAAACCATCGGTGTTATCAGCTCCGTTCCCAGGCTGAAAGTCAAAACACAGCACTGCACCAGCTACTAAGAAGGAGAAAAATTACTGCTACTATTGAACCCAGGACACCTGGGTATCAGTTAGGTGGTGAGCAATCATAATTTAGCTATTACTGTGATTGAGGAGTTTTAAATTAATAGTAACACAAAGGAGTAGAGTTGCATGTAATTGAAGTGATTCTAGTACCCTAAGACTCTAAATCTTTAAAATGTTATTGAAACAGAGAAACCATTTGTTTAATGTGGTAATCCTAAACAAATTTCTAATTTTAGGTGGAAGTAGTAGGAAAAATATTCTGTGTAGTTTCAAGATGGAATTTGCTTAATTTCCAGGGCATTTTAAGATTCATCTGGAACATTAAGGAGTGATGCAATGACTTAGGAGATGCCTTCCAGGGTATATTCCTAAAATAAAAATCTAAACCAATAATAGAAAAATATCATTATTCCTCTTGCCTTGACTGAAAACTTCTGAATATAGAAGATAATCATTTTATTAACTGTGTAGACACATTTCAGTCAAGTTTAGCTGAACTACTCACTCTTGCTTGGCAAATTGCCTGTGTACTAACTTCACAAAGGACCACTTGAAAAAGCATTCAGTATTCAACTGGCAAAATAAAGATCAAGGTTTATGCTATTATGTATTAAAAATAACACTTTTCTCCACCTCCCCCCTGCACTTTAATTGCAGGAGTCTGCATATTTTTATCATCTCACTTACTCTGCTCAATAGGTAGTGGTTTGGAACATAACCTTCAAGGTTTTTACATCTTTCTTCTTTTCACTGCAAATTGTGTTTTAATAATCCAATTTTTAAACTCCATACATTTTATTTCTTCTCTGATACCGGAAAACAGAAAGCATATACTGGAACTATTTCAGTCAAGACCTTGAAATCTAAACAAGGAGCATGCATAGGTTTTACAGTGGAATCCATTTTCCTGAGATGCCATACCGTGGTGGGCTAACCTCATCAAAGAGCTGAACCCAGCTGCTCATTCACTTTTCCTCTCAGAAGGACGGGAGAAAACAGAAAAAAAGAGAAACAAGAAATATTGTCAAGATAAAGACAGGTAGAGCACTTACCAATTACTGTCACAGACAAAACAGACTCAACTTGGGGAAAATAAATTTATAGCCAGTTAATATATTTGGGTAGCGAGAAACAAAAAGTCAAACACAAAAACATCTTTCTGCCCCCACTTTTCCACGCTCAATTTGTTCCTTCTTTGCCAACTCTAGGATGCTGTCCACAAACAATATAGTGGGGATGGGAGGTGGAGGGTTACAATCAGTACATAATGGCTTCTGTCTGCTGCTTCTTCCTCCTCACACCTTTCCCCCACTCTAGTGTGGCTCCTTTCCACAGGCTGCAGTCCTTTGGGAGAAAATCTGCTCCAGTGTGGACTGTCCACAGGCCACAGTTTCTTCAGGGAATATCCATCTCTTTAAGCATGGGCTCCTCCACAAGTTGCAGTCTTTGGATATCTACTCTAGCACCTGGGGTACCTGACCTCCTCCCTGCTTTATCCCTTCTCCTTTCCTTCCTTCTTCTTCCTCCTCTCTTCTTTCTGCTTCTCATTCTCTGCCCCCACTACAATGTCTTACCATTACAACCGTTACTACTACTACCTCCACAACTACCACACCAGTGCAGTGGTTTTGCCTTTTCTAAGTATGCTCTACTAGAAGCTCCACCAGCTTGGCTGATGGGCTCAGCTCTATCCTGTGGTGGTTGTGGAAATTGGCTGGCATCAGTTGTGTCCAGCATGGGGCAGTTCCTATGGCCTCTTTGCTGCGAACACCTTTGCACCTACACCCAAATCACACACAAAAGAAAAAGAAATTCGATACTTACCTACATCCTCCTGATAGACAATGCAACAAAATATTTAAATATGCCAGTATGAAACAAATTTTAACAGTGTCATATAGGAAATAATTTAATTTCATTTAATTTAATAAAATTGCTTGCAAATAATAGAAAACTTTCTATACATGTTTCTATTGTTGGAAGCAAAATTATGTAACTAATTTAGAGTGACAAGAAATTATTTTTGTTTCACTTGTTAGAGAGATGTTTGATGACAACTGTTTGTGAGTATTGGCTAACCTTTACTTAAGGATTTTTTTTTTTTATTATTCAAGGACTCTTCTAAATAATTAACCACAATTATCAATCATTATTACTAATCAATCTCAGAATTCTGAGGGAGATTCCAGGGGACTACAAAAAAAAGAAAATAGTTTAACAATAATTTTAAACAAATAACTAAGGCTGTCTCAATTAGCCTTCTAGTGATCCCAGGCAAAATCACATATAAATCAGCAGAATCAATAAAAATATAAAGTACAGAAGCATTACTAATGACAAACTAGAAAGAGTAAACAAAAAGTAGCTTTTGTCATACATTTTATAGAATCATAGAATGGCTTGGATTGGAAGGGACCTTAAAGATTATCTAGCTCCAATATCTCTGCCATGGGTAGTGACATCTGCTAGATCAGGTTGTGCAAAGCCCCATTCAGGCAGGCCTTCACCACTGGAAAGGATGGGGCAGTCACAACTTCTCTGGACAACCTGTGCCAGTGCCTCATCACCCTCACAGGAAAGAACAACTTCATAATGCCTAATCTAAATCTCCCCTATTTCAGTTTACCTTGTTCCCTTGTCCTAAGCCTAAAAGCCCTTATAAAAGTCTCTCTCCAGGTCTCCTGTAGGCTTCCTTTCGGTAACAGAAGATTGTTATAAGGTCTCCCCAGAGCCTTCTGTTCTCCAGGCTGAACAAGCCCAGCTTTCTCAGCCTGTCTTCAAAGGAGAGGCTCTCCGACTCACTCCAACAGGACCACATACTTCTTATGCTGGGGACCCTAGAGCTGAACGCTGTACTCCACATGGGGTCTCAGAAGAATGGAGTAGAGGGGGAGAATCAATTCCCTTGAGCTGCTGGTCATGCTTGTTAAAAGTGTATTTGATAAAAATAAAACTATTGATTCAATATTTTAATATATATATATATATAA
This sequence comes from Lathamus discolor, assembly GCF_037157495.1. Taxonomy (NCBI): domain Eukaryota; kingdom Metazoa; phylum Chordata; class Aves; order Psittaciformes; family Psittacidae; genus Lathamus; species Lathamus discolor. Next base: position 129,365,038 of record NC_088885.1, on the reverse strand, counting down.
ATAATGATACAGAAAGGATTTGGTTTTCTTTAAAATACAGAAGCAACAACCTATGCCATTATTTTTAAAAAAATCCTGCAGATATCTCTTCTTGTCTCAGTACTATTCAAGAATATGAAAGGTAAAAAGGAATTGTTTATAAAGTTTACAAACAACAAAAAATAATAGAGTTGTAAACATTCACAGTGGTATGATTGGCATGGCCAATTTAGTAGTGTGTTGCATTTAAAAAGGTGCATTTTAGTAAAGCCAAAGTTACAGTCAGTCAGACAGAAGACTGAAAGTGATATCAAGCACAAAATGTCATTTTGGAGAAGTTACTTTCTTTTTCTAATTTGGTATTCAGTTTTATTCTGCACTGGAGGACAATTGCAAGTGAAGAACGACTATACTAGAAAAGGCAAGATGAATTAATATTGTTTTGAATTCCTTAAAACATATAAAATCAAAATAATTTAGAACATAAATTAATGTTTTAGTGAATATTAATTGAATTTTCAAGCATGATTCAGCACCTTTGCTCCTGTAGAAAGAAGTAAGCCTTTTGCATATCCTCTGAGGCACACTCTCGTAGGAGATTCTTCACTAGAATAACAACTCATATTTTCAAAGCAGAACTATAAGATTGCTTAATATGTTGTTCAATTATCCTTGAGGACTTTGTGGCTGAAATAATGTAAAGAAAAAAGGTGGAAGTACAAGTCAGATTTATAGAAAATCTTTGTGATTTATAACACAGTATCTTACAAAATCAAATGATCCTTCCAAAAGCCAATTAAGATTTTATATACATGTAGAGTTAGAAAAATATTCGGAAAGTTTCACTATGTACATATTCATAACTATATATGTTTACATGTGTTCATATTTATACTGTGTTGCTAATTGTCAAATTTAAATACATTAAGGATTCATGTTTTTTTCTGTTAATGATTAAAATAATTTGAACAATTTGCATATTCTAGAATTAACTCAGTTCTTTCATTTTCTTTTGGCCCTCAGTTTTGTGTTGTGCAAGTGGGAGGTGTTACCTTTAGGACAATTTGCAATGAGAGAAAATATTAAGTAATAACAAGGGTTCATCTGTCAAGGTAAAAAGCTTTCTTGTAGAAACTGTCAGGTTGTGCACAGAAGATTTATTATTTAAGGAGTAGACATTTATAATATATATTCATACCAGTTAAGGAAAACTTACATCAACCTTCCAACATAAACATCTATTACAATAGTACCTAAATATCCTCATTCAGGATTATAATTCTATTATCTGACCTGCTGCACAAACGTAGAGACAGAAAAGGCATATTTCTTCTCCTAGCCCAAAATTTTAAATCTAGTTATTGTGTATAAGGTTTTATTTATTTTACAGTAGTTCATCATAAGGAAGTTCAGAATTCATTTTATTTCAATCATAAATTATTAGCAAAATGTGAAATATGAAAGCCTGTCACTTTAAGGTTATGTTTACTTAAGCACATAGGTTAAACTGGGATAAAAAAAAATTAACCTTTTAAACTTAGACTTTTAGCTGCTTAATCTGCCTATCAATTTTTCTCTCTCCATATCTCTGCTAAATAACAACACTACTTCCAGCTTGAAGCACCCTCAAGGTGACCAGAGAGGGCTGGAAACCACTGCTGGCCCCCACAGCAGCAGGATTTGACAGCAAACAAAACCAATAGTTTTGCTATTGCTTCCCTAACTGTGAAAAACAAAACAACAAACACCTTCTTTTCTTTCATATTGTATTAGAATAACCTTGCTTGGAATTCTGTAGACATACATATAATTTCAAAGGCATACCAAAAATTTGAATAATTTGACAAGAAAAAATATGGTATTATCTTGTAATTTGATTTAGGAAATAGGCTGTCATGGTTTAAGCCCAGCCATAAATCAGAACCACGCAGTCTCTATCTCACTCCATCCCTTCCCACTGCAGCTCCTGGAAAGATGGGGAGGAGAATCAAAAGAACATAACTCCCATGGGTTGAGATAAGAACAGTCCAGTAGCTAAGGTATAACACAAACCACTACTGCTACCACCAATAATGATAAGGGAAATAATAAGGAAAGAGAATACAACCACTCACCACCCGCCGAGTGATACCCAGCCTGACCGAGCAGTGATCTAGCCCTTCCAGGTAACTACCAGGTTCTACATTCTGGGCATGACGTGCTGTGGTATGGAATACCTCTTTGGTTAGTTTGGGTCAGGTGTTCTGTCTCTGCTTCCTCCTGGCTTCCCCTCCTCCCTGGCAGAGCATGAGACTCACAAAGTCCTTGGTCAGACTAAACATTTGAGCAGTAACTAAAACCGTCGGTGTTATCAGCTCTGTACCCAGGCTGAAAGTCAAAACACAGCACTGCGCCAGCTACTAAGAAGGAGAAAAATGACTGCTACTGCTGAACCCGGGACATAGCCATTTTAAACGCCATTTTAAAATATAAAATGTACACTGTGTTTAAAGGTGCAAAAACCATGGACAAATAAATAGAAGTCTTGTAGTCTTGTTAAGTGATCATGGGAGTTTGTATTACCTTATGGAGATAAAGTAAAGTAAAAGGAAGAAATTGTGCTATATTAAAAATTTATAAAATAGAAAGAAATTCACATATATTCATAGATAAGCCCAGGGGGAGTCATAGAGTTTATATATGTTTTCCTGCATACATCAGAATGTTTTACACTACTGCATAACTGCATACCTTTCTGGTGCCCACAGAATGTCATTGCTGATGTTCAAAAATAATATAGACTTTTCTCCCTAACCTTAGGCAATGCTGAGCAATGCACAACTACTCTAGAAAAAAAATTATACAGAGATGAGGCAAACCATGGGGAAACACAAAAACAAAATAACAGTGGGAAATGATAGAAGATAGGTAGAGAAAAATCTGAAGAGCGGCTTTGAAGAAATTAATGAAAGATCAAGGTTTTGGAAAAGCTGCAGGCATATGAACTGGTAGATATTCCTTCTTTTTGCGTAGAATAGACTTATAATATTCAACATAAACCTTTTTGTGTGTGTGTGTAGTCCATGTCTATTACAGTTTTTACACACTTATTTTTTACACCCTTAGTTAAAATGACCTTCTTTCCCTTCTGAGCTTATTCTTTCGTCTCACTGCAAATTTTGGTTAACAGTGTCACCTCACCTCTTAACAAAGGATCTCCATTTCCCTAAAGATTCAAGAAGCTGTTCTTTACACCTGTTCTGAATTTCAAACCTTCTGTGAATATAAATGAAGATTGCGCTCAGCATTTCAGACCTGTCTCTCCAGTAAAAGAAGACTGAAAATTCAGAGAGGATTCTCAGCTATGCAAGATACTTACTCACTTTAGCATAACTTTTTGCTGGATTTTAATGGTTTTTTTTTAAAGGAAACTGAACTATTGCAGAGCTTTAGTATATATACCAATGCTGAATCTGGTAGATCTGGTAGATCCAGAGGCTACTCTGCAATTGTTAGCATAGGCAATGGACTTGATTCCCCACAGGGTACATGTATGTACAAGCATACAGAGGCCCAGAAATACTGATAAATGCATGCTGGCATAATTTGTCTTGTAATACTATGATAAAGCTATTGTCATGTATAATTACACAAAGGATGAACTGAGATTATAGAAACAAATTTAATATTGGCAGGTCATGACTCTGAGTGCAAAGCTTATATCATCTTTTTAAACTAGCAATGTTTTTCCTGAAGAGCAAGGTTTCATGGTCACGAAGCACACCTTCAAAATTCATTACTTAAAATAAGATTCAAGGGCAGATATTCCAGAAGATAATGTTTCTCAGTCTGCATCTGCTCAAACTCATATGAAGAGAGAAGTAATACAAAAGATCCAAAGTTTTTTGCTGCTATCCTTTTTTATTTCTGAGAACATGTGCTCATGAGTTTAAAGAACTGGTGCTCTAGACTACTGGCAAGCAGGGTGAAAAGTAAGGAAGGGAAACCAATGATACTACTTCCTACAGATGAAAAAACACAGCTCACAGTAAAGACACTTATGACATGAGAAAAAATCATGACAATTCATGACACAAAACTAATTGTTTCTCAGTTTGGATATTTTTTTTCTTACTTTCAGATTATCATAAAGAAAAAGAGCTAGAGGAAAGAACTTGCAACATATAGTTCATTAGAATTCATGAGTTATGATATTGCTCACCTTTGCTTTGTATTTTATGAACTAAAAATAGGACCAAGAACCAATGCTGAATATAATAAGAAGAAACTCTTTATGATAAAAGGGTAATAAAAGGATATAGAAAGCTTGTAGGATTTTTTCTCTTAATTTTTTGTGTGTATTTCCAATTTGATAGATCATTTTTATAAAACTAGCATTGGCTTTCTAGTGGGCTATAAAATCTGCTAAGTTACCATTAAACACAGAGAATCCAAGTACAATACCTAGGATATCTTAGGTTTGTTCACTCTTGTTTAGTCTAGTGAACATCATAAATTGGTGTATTTTACATTTATAATCTGTTGTGGTTTAAACCCAACCATAAAAGCTCGTTCACTCATATCCCACACACACACACACACACACACCCCCCCCCGACCCTCCCCGCTCCCGGAGGGATGGGGAGGAGAATCAAGAGAATTTAACTCCCGGGTTGAGATAAGAACAGCCCAGTAACTAAGGTATAACACAAATCACTACTGCTACCACCAATGATAATATTGATAAGAGAAAATAACAAGAGAATATGATACCACTGCCGAACGAGTTCGGCCCCCCCTGAAGAGAGAGTGTGCCCTTCTGGGTAACTCCCAGTTACCTCCATGGGTATGACGTGCTGTGGTATGGAATACCTCCTTGGCTAGTTTGGGTCAGGTGTCCTGTCTCTGCTTCCTCCCGGCCTCCCCTCGTCCCCAGCAGAGCATGAGACTCACAAAGTCCTTGGCCAGAATAAACATTACTTAACAACAATTAAAAACAATCGGTGTTATCAGCCCTCTGCCCAGGCTGGAAGTCAAAACACAGAGCTTGCACCAGTTACTAAGAAGGAGAAAAACGGCTCCTGGTAAACCCAGGACAACATCTAAGATACTTATTTCAACATAAAAATGTTAATTATGCCACTTCATCATAAATTACTCTCAATCATTGTCCTGGGTTCAGCAATAGCAGTCCTTTTTCTCCTTCTTAATAGCTAGTGCAGTGCTGTGTTTTCATTTCTTGGCCTGGGAACAGTGTTGATAACATTGATGTTTTTAGTTGCTGCTCAAATGTTTGGTCTGACCAAGGACTTTGTGAGTCTCATGCTCTGCCAGGGAGGAGGGGAAGCTGGGAGGAAGCAGAGACAGGACACCTGACACAAACTAGCCAAAGAGGTATTCCATACCACAGCACGTCATGCCCAGGATGTAATGGAGAGTTACCCAGAAGGGCTGGGACGGCAGGGTTAGACGAGGTATCGGATGGTGCTTGGCCGGGGGGAGTGGGGGAGTTATCGGTTGGCTGGTGCTGAGGTGTTGTATTCTCTTCCCTTGTTATTTCCTTTAGCATTATTATTATTGGTGGTAGCAGTAGTGATTTGTATTATACCTTAATTAGTTAGTTAGTTGCTGGGCTGTTCTTATCTCAACCTGTGGGAGTTGCATTCTTTCAATTCTCCTTCCCATCCCTCCAGGAGCAGGGGGAGGGCAAGAAAGGGTGGGGGTGTGGGGTGTGAGTGGACGAGCTGTGTGGAGCGGTTTAAACCACGACAAAAAATACATTGCTGAGGCTGCCATTGGTCAAGGAAGAGGAAGAAGGAACTCTTATGGCTTTACACATGAAGACTATTTGGCCTACAAGTTGAGTGCATGTTGTGGTTTAAGTGCAGTCAGTAACTCAGACCCACGCAGCCTGCGCACTCACTCCCCACCGTCCTCCCCCCGCCCTGCTCCCAGAGGGACATGGAGGAGAATGGAAAGCATTTAACTTCCATGAGTTAAGAACAGACCAGTAACTAAGGTATAACACTAACCATTACTGCTACCAGCAAAATGATAAGGTAAATAACAAGGGAAAAGAATACAATACCACCTGCCGATACCCAGCCTGACCGAGCAGTGATCTAGCCCTTCCAGGTAACTGCCCCCAGTTCTACATCCGGGGCATGATGTGCAGTGGTATGGAATACCTCTTTGGCTAGTTTGTGTCAGGTGTCCTGTCTCTGCTTCCTCCTGGCTTCCCCTCCTCCCTGGCAGAGCATGAGACTCACAAAGGCCTTGGTCAGACTAAACGTTCTGACCAGCAACTAAAAACATTGGTGTTATCAGCACTGTTCCCAGGCTGAAAGTCAAAACCACAGTGCTGCACCAGCTACTAAGAAGGAGAAAAATGACTGCTACTGCTGAACCCAGGGCAGTGCATCAGTCATCATCAGGCACTTCTATGTGACTAACGACTGAGGTGAAATGTACAACTCACTGAGATAGGAATAGGGAAAATCCAAGCCAAGCTACTTCAAAATACTGAAGACTAAAGAAAAAGTTATTGACTAGGGCTACTGGTAGGACTTAAACAAATCCATTTGTGTTTTCAGTCATAAAAGGTTTTACAATTGGTTGTTTAAAGGTAAATGTTTTAGTGAAATATTAAAAGATAAGAATTTGGTAATAATCAGTTCTACTAAGTAATTGACTGATTGCTCAGAACTTCTGAAAATTACATTTATGAACAAATTTAGGTCCTAATTAAAAAAAATAATCTATGTGGTACTTTTTTTTAAGAACAATTTAAATATTTTATATGATTTTATAATTCATTAAAACAATAGCTGAGAAATGTGTTTTGATGACATTGCACATTTAATGATGTTAATCACAGACAATATGTTAGAAGTACAAAGACGATATAATGACTTTTCATTGTCATCAAGGCAGAGGTTTTTCTTAAATAAATCCTGGAAGATTTGTGTCCTGAAAGTTGTTTCAAATATGTGATGTGACACTTTATTTTTAATTTTTTTTTTTTTTTTCAAAAAACGTGTAAAAGTGATGCATGAAATTTTCAGTTGGATCAAAAAAAAAAGACCAAAATCTTTGGAGAGGTGTGGCAGCTCAACTATTAGGCTTAGTGAACCTGAGGGTTATTGGGTGTCCATGGCAAAGTGCTGGCAGTGGAGGGCTGGAGGGTGGCCTCTTTGAGAGGAGGCCAGCAGCTGCTCCATGCCGGACACAGCCAGTTCCGTCTGGTTCCACCGTTGGAAAGAGCTGAGCCTGTCAGCCAAGCTGGTGATGCCTTTGGAAAAATGCATTTTAGAAAATAAAATATCCTAGACAAGCAGAGGAGTGAGAAAAAGAAGTGTAAGAAACAACAGTGTGAACACGCAGGTCAGAGAAGGAGTTGCTCCAGGGGCCGGAGCAGAGATTCACCTGCAGGACCCTGAACGAGACCACAATGGAGCAGGTATTTTACTGCAGGCTGTGGAGAGGAGCACACCAGAGCAGATGTTTTTCATGAAGTACTGCAGCCTATGGATAGAAACCGTGTTTGAGTGAGGGAGTGTCAGAGAAGAACTGTTATGGAAAGACTGTAACAGACCATTCCCCACTCCCTTCCCTGCTCAGAGTGCAGGGACCCCAGTGACTGGTAAGGAGGTAGAGGAGTTAGAAATCAAGGACTGACATTGAACTTGAAAGGGAGTTGGGGAAGGTTTCATTTTAATTTTTTCTTTTGTTACTCATTGTCAAAATCTGGTTTAATTTGGGATAAATTAAATTAATTTTCTCTATTTCAAGTCTGTTTTAGCTGTGATGTTAATTGATAACTAATCTCCCTGCCTTTACCTTGACCTATGAGCTTTTTCTTAATTTTATTTTCTCACCCTGTCCCATTAAGGAGAGGGAGTGACAGAGCTGCTGGGTGGGCAGCTGGTTGCTGGCCAAAGTCATTACCACATAAGACTTGCTGACGTGTGTCTATATAATCATTGTCATAGGTATATACAGTTTATAGTTGTAGCTGAAAATGGTATTTCATTATTGTCTGAGAAATTAGGGCTGACCTTTTACTTCTGAAACAGCTCCACCTGCTAGTTCACTTCTATTACACTTCAGAAAGAAATTACTCCAACAGTGAAAGTGGCCTGAAAGTTTTGTTGGTATTTTCTATTACTGCTGCATGTACTCTTTGAAAACCCCACAACACAGGAATTTGTGACTAGAGGAATACAGGATGATGTTTCATTATCTTATTCCCAGTATAAAGCGCAGATTAGGGAGATGACAAAGGACAGATGTGGTAAAATGGCACATAAACAGTCATACAGCACCAAGATTTTCTACACAGCTCAGATGATTCTTACTGGGAACCTTGCACAAATCACTGCTCTTCTCTAGACCTCAGCTTCCGCACCCTATGAAATTATTTTGGAAAGTGCTTTGAAATATAGGGAGAGAAATGTATAGGATGAATTTTACATGTCACTGTATCATAAAGTTTGTGTATACTTTAATCATCAACACAATTAATCTTGTTAGGTAACTAATTTGAATAGCAACATGAATCAATATTTTCAGGGATTGTAGCTTTTGATCTGCTGAGCTGAAAGAATCTTCATATCAATAATAAGAAAAGACCAAAAAGTGGACTGTTTCCAGTCCCTTGAAATAGGAAGATATGATTCAAATCATCTTTAAAAGTAATAGTAATACTGAAAACAAATGACAGACTGCTTGTGCAATCAAAGTACTAGAATATGTTCAACACTGAAGAAAAAGCATAAAAAATAACCAAAGTACTAGAAGCTAAACTAAATAAGAAGATCAATGAACCAGCTGTATGAAGTCAAACAATAAACGTGCTCATTATTCCAGCTCCATATTTCCGGTTTTGTGTTAAATAAAACTGTATAGAATTCCTGAGTATGCTATGAAGTTCAGACATTTGAACCATTTTTCTTAAGACTTGTGCAGTTCAAATGCATTGAAAAAGAAGTGGATATATAAAATTCCATAGCCTCTTATTATCAGTTTTTGTTGATCTTTCTCAACAACCCCAGAAAAAAACTCAACCATGGACACTAGCATAGCATATGGAGTTACAATGGATTTATGAGGAATATGCCAATGGAAAATATCAGTTACAATTCTATGTCCTGTATTTCATATAAGTTTTCACTGACCTTCAACCTTTGAAGAGTGTATCTATAGATGGACTTACAAGGTACTCATGTTATCTAGGTTTTTCAATTATATTCAACTGTTTCTTTAACACAATGCATACACATTTACCTATAATCATATCCATGCTAAAACTTTTTATATATTATCAAGACTTAGAGTATTACAAAGCCTTCTAAACAGATGATGGTATTCTGTGATAGTAGTTTAAGGCCAGAAAATATACAGAATTATATAAACACTGAAGTGCATATACAAGAAAAAATTTTATGTTAAGCACAGGAATCTGAGAAAAAAAATGCTTAATCTTCACATTATAATATTCCTGCGATTTAAAAAAATGCATTTTCATGTTGAGCCCATTACAAATCTATCTGTAAGAATTTCATCAGTGGTCATTATATTTGCACCTTAAGCAAGACTGTAAAATTTGAAAACATTCTCAATTCATGAGAGAACTGAGTAGTCATATGAAAATGATACTCAACTATATGTGACTCAACTATAAAAGTACTGACTCACTGAAATGCAAATAACATAGGCAATCATCCATCACCACCATGATCAACCAGTAGGAAATATATGTTGGCCGCCCACAACAAAAAAGACATCTACTTATTATACAGATATTATAAATGTATGAAATGTGTTGGCCAAATGTATCCTATTTCTACTGTACCCTATCCCTTTGCACAAGAGCTGCTGGTTGGGGTCCACTAAGACACTGCCCATGCTCTGTTTATCAAGGCATGAAGGCAGGATATGTTTAACTGCTTCTTAGAGCTTTGTCAGTCCTTATTATACATGAATCCAATGTATAAGAGAAGAGGGTAACTATTTCTGAATTCAGCTATTTTGATAAAAATAATTATTCTTGGATATTTCTATGAACTAAGAAAAATGTTCAATTAAGAGTTAGCTAATAAGAATCTTAATGATTTTCCAGCTACCACTGACTGTAGGTGTGGATATCTCAGAGACTGCAGAAACAATCCAGTATAACCTGATACTCATTTCCACAGCTTTTTGACCCATCTGTTTGAATCCCTGTTTTGTCTAAAAATGCTTCAAGCAGGTCTAGTTTGATATGTTGTGGTAAAAAAGAGAATGGTCAATTTGGTGGCTTTTCAGTTAGAGAGAAAGGTGTTGGGGAATTTCAAGTAAGATATGGCAGACAGCATCCTAATTTTAAACCTTTCCTTTGGTTAAAAACTAACTATATTCATATTTTGAATACTGTCTTAAATGCCTTTTTCTTTTTTAATACTACTGGAAGATAACAATGTTGGAAAAATCTGAACCAATGATCTTAAGTGGTAAAAAGTCATTAACATATGAACAAAATGCATAGAAAAAAATATATTTACAAATTAAGTGAATACATTTTAATGTTTCAGAAATGTTTTGATTCACATTTTATTACTTACAAAAATTTTTAAACAGCTTGTGTTGCTGTCAGAAGAAGATCTTGATCTAGTATTAAGTCTTGGCAAAACTCTTGCTAAGAGCCGTATCATAATGGCAAAGAGAACAAACTAAATTTGCCCAGAACCAGGGAAATTGAGTTATCTGTGTAAACAGCATTAGAGAGTCTTTCTCTCACCCTTTTTTCCCTGTGAGTTAAGTTTAGCTGTAATGTAATTGTTAGAAACAGGTCTTTATTTATAATTAACAAGGAAAAATCCTGACTTTATTTTGAATACTGTTATATGACATGAAATCAGAAGAGATTTAATTAGACTACTATATATTTATTTTTGTTTGATGAGTCAATGATTTCTTTAAATGTAACACATGTAAACTAGATTAATTTAATCATGCATTAGGAATATAAAAATGTGTTGTTACTGATTAAATGATTACTGCAATGTCTTGCAGACTCAGCATCAGGAAAAATTATGGGAGCAATTACAGTAAAAGCACTTGATTGCAGTAAATAGGGGGAGGAAAAGAAAAACCTCCTAAAGCAGGTGCTGAAAACAATTGTAAAGCAACTCTAGAGGTAATCTTACAAATTTTTTGTGAGATTTCAGTGTGAGAAAAAACATACTTTTAATGAATACAACTGAGTGCAATAAAAACTAACTTTTCAAAATATTGCTGATTTTAACAATGTAACCTTCATAGACTGTATGTTGCACTACTGGCATCAGTGAGTCTGAAAAGCCATCCTATTCCATATGTATATTTTTCAGCTGACCATTTTACTAAATATTTACTTTTGTACAGCTGGAAAAAATGCAAACATTGTTATCTTCATAACTTTACAGTGCATGCAATCTCACAAGAAACTCTCTTATTAGGAATCATATAGAGGCTTTTCTTCTGAATAATGAATGACTTAGATGAAGACCGTAGGAAAGCAGTGACATGAGCATTCTGCATCAATTAAAATTCTATTTTCAGAGCAATGAAGAGAAAGTTTACGAGGAAACAACAAGGGAAGAGTTATTTAGTAAATAATAAAATTACTATAAGAAACATTTACTCTTTAGCTTAAAATATAAATAGAAGTAAGCAATATACAAGATATAAGACAATGGTTCAGGAAAGGATGTGAGAAGTACTTGATAGATCTCATCTGATTCTTAAAGAAGAAAATTTGTTTTCTTGTATTATATTGTTGGATCTCAGTTGAAAAATCTTAATGCAAAGAAACCAATTCTAAATGAAGAGGTCAATCTTTTCTTTAAGTTGAATTTTGAAAAAAACAATGCTAAAACCCCACACTTCATATGCATTTACATTAAACTACAATTCAGCAAACCATTTAAGCACATAATCAGTTATAGGCAAGTGTTTAAGTACTATTGACTTCAAGTTAAGGTAACACTTATTTGCTTTGCTAAATCAGACTGTCCAAGATGATATTTAATATGTGTCAGTTTTTTGTTTTTTTTTTTAGAAAACAGGATAAAATCATTATAGCTTTGTGATTCTCTTGGCTTTAGTTACATAAATACCTGTTCTTATTATGTGTTACTTGTTTCATAGTCTTTGACATGTTTATTATCTGCTCAGCCTGCCTTTCACTTTACAGGTAGGGTAGGAAATGAAGTACAGAGAAGTTATCAATATGCCTACACTGATAGCTCAGTCAGATTTGACCTGGGTGCAGTCTGGCTGATGTAGGTGGAAGATCAGTGCAGCGTATTCTACTACTGCTGAAGAATACAGGGTTCCAGACAGACATGTGTAAACTTGTCCAGAAAATGCATTTTGCTTCAAAGACGTAACAATTCAGAAGATAAAATTTCTAGACATATATGTATTTATAGCTATATTGTATATGAACATATGTCCATGCACACTATATATATACATATATATGTGTGTATTTATATATTAAAATATTTATATGCGTGTAAAATACATACCAATGCAAAACTGAAAATTAGTCAAAAAAATGTGATGTAATGTTTCCGAGGCCAAAGAACAGCCCAATCAATAGATTTATTAAAGACTGCAGCGGTTAAAGCACATGATATTATCATATACATATTGAAAGACTGCTACAGTAGCACCCTGGGTTTTTCTTTCTGTAATAGCCCTTCTTTCTATAATAAGATGAAATGTAGATGGATTTTTTTAAAGTCATCATTTTTTTATGAGATAGCTTAAGTCTAATGCAAAACTACTTAAGAAACCCAAATGTCTCATCTAAATTTCCAAATGAGTAGCAAGTATTATTAAAGCATTAGTCTTCCAAATGTAGACATAACTGGCAAAAGAAAGGGAAACTGAAATCTCCAACAATTTACATCTACCCTTTCTTTTTCTCTGAACAAGGAAACTGTCTGGCTTAAACATGCAATTTCTTTCTTTGTTTCTATATCCCTTTGTTGTGGGCCATAAGAAGCCGCTGAAGAAATGAGCTCCACAGCTTTAACTAATTAATCTGAACAGCTGCCATGTAAGGTAAATTGGTTTTATTATTGCCCATTTTCCAGATGAGAAATAGACAGATATGCTTAAGATAATGTGGTATGGCAATGGCAAAGGAAAGTGAAGCACTCATTTTATGTGTTCAAAGTTCAGACAGTCTCTGCAGTAACCTGATCTATTTCAGACATCAGTGCAATTTCAGTGTCCATAATACCATGTGGTCTCCGTCCAGACTGGTATATCACATCAGCAAAACCAATGTCGTAGAAAAATTATACGAAAACTCAGGGTGTCTGCACTCCCTTCCACACATATTACTGTCTCTCAAACTGTGCTTCAAGGGCAAACCCTAAAGACACCACGCCCAATCTGATTTCAAAAATCGCTAGATACCACAAATTTCAACTGTTACCACTTTTCCCTCACTTTTTATGAGACAATTTCTGTTTCTTCTGAATTGGCTTCTTGCATGCTACTTTAGAGCAGTCTCGGAGCTGTACTCACTCCTAGATTCACTTTGCAATAAAATTGGCTTTTGACCTCAAAAATTTGGTGATGCTGCTTGCACTGGCAACATCTGTATGGCATACACCATCCTTGGAAACACACAGCTGAGCCTGAGGCAGTCTGGGCTAAGTTGGAGGAACACTTCTTTCTATAGAAGTATGAGAAATCTTAGAAGGATGATTTGGCTGAAGAACAAGCTTCCAGGGGCATTTTAGAGCTAAAGAAAAAAGTCACTATTCACACCAGCAGACCCAGGAGACAGAGGAACAGACTGGCATGAAGACAGATAGTGCTGAAGAACACTCAAGGCAATGCTGTGTGGGCTAGCTCACTACAGGAAATTATGACTTTATAGAGAAAAAGGGACTTCTTGTCCAGCTGCCTGTTCAAAGCAGAGATAACTACAAATTTAGATTGTGCTACCTAGAACCCTTCATCCAGGTGAAGGGATAGGTTGGTGCAGGGCTGTGTCCATAGTCTGTTTCTTTTTACCCACAATCTGTACAGTGAGACACTTGTACTGGGTTGGTGGAAGGAATGACTGAGTTTCTGGAGAGGTAGACAGTATATCAGGACCTATGGAGGGACAAACTTCAGTCTTGGAAAATGTCGTAACAAGAAGGGAGACTCATTATGGATGCACAGTGAGCAGCTGGGTGACCAGGTTTTTCTTGTTAAGAGAGAAAAGGGAATAATTGCTGCTGCCTTGTCTTTTTTTAGAACTGAGTCCTTATGAGGAAGCAGAAAGTGGAACTTGAGGAAAAGCTGTTGGTGGATGTCTGGGATATAATAGTTGGTATGGTTAAGTTATAGTTCACCATATCATGTGTGAATGGTAAACATGCTTTTTGGAGTCAGGCTGTACAGCACTAGCCAAACTTGTCTCCTTTGCAATGGGATGAAAAACAGGCTTGGGATGTGTCAAAGAAACAGAAGGTGTTTCTGCATTTGGTACTATCTAACTGGAAATACACTTTGCTATCTGTAAATAGTATCTCAGCTGTTTTGTATATCATAGAGAATTTGTAGATTGACAGGTATGATGGAATGAGAATGTATACAGATTTATGAAAAGGCTTTCAGGATACTGACTTGTGCCTGCCTTTGAGCAGGCATGTAGACCTCTGGATAAACTACTGAGAAGCAGAGTGACTCCAACTAAAGCCAAAAGCTGTAGAAGGCTAGGTTGGATGAAGCCTTGGGTGGCATGGTTTAGTGTGAGGTGTCCCTGCCCATGGCAGGGGGATTGGAACTAGATGATCTTGAGGTCCTTTCCAACCCTAACTATTCTATGATTCTAAGTGTTTTCCAAAGCAAAGGAATGGATGTTAGATGGGAACAGATAAATTTAACTAAATGAATGTGTCTATTTTGGAAGGGGCATTCGCTTCAGTATCAATGTGGTTGGTATAAATCATGGTTTCACACCATCTACAGTTGCAAGCACATTTTGTTTCTGTTGCAGTCTGTTCAGCTTTCATAGGTCTACAGAGTTGGCAAGATAGTGCATCCTTTGGTGTATATCTTAAGGACTTCTACAGCTCCGGTCAGTTTCCGCAGTGAATTACCTGTCTTGTTAAAGATTTATGTTAAAAGAATTCCTGTAATATAAAGTGTTAACAACCAAAGGCAAATTCACAAATTAATAGAATCATGGAATAATTTAAGTTGGAAGAGGCACATGGCCCACAGCTTAAAGGAAGTCTAACTAGAACAGGTTACTCAGATCTGTGTCCAGTCAAGTCTCAGACACCCCCAAGACACTCTTAGGACAACCACTTTCAATGTTTGAGAATCCCTAGGGTAAAACCAGTTTTTCCCCTTATCTAACTGTCACTTCCCACATTCTAACTTGTATCCATTGCCTCCTAACCTACCACTGTGCATTTCTGGTAAGAGAGTGGCTCCAGCCACTCAGGTAGTTGCAGACAAAAGCAAAGATTCCCCTGAGCCTTCTCTCATTACTGCAAAACAAACTTTGTTTCCTCAGACTGTTCTCATCTATCATGTGTTCCAGCTCCTTGATAATCTCTGTCATCCTCCACTTGACTCATTTTAATATGCTAATATCTTTCTTGAAATAGAGAGCCCAAAGCCAGTTATAGCACTTCAGATGCACTCTCACAAGTGGCAAACGGAGGCAGAAGGTTTATGCCCCTGGACCTGCTGACCACATTCTTAATAATAGGACTCAGGATACAGTTGGTCTTTTTGCTGCTGAATAGCATTCAACTTGATGTCCACCAGGACCCCAAATTATGGTTTTCAAAGCTGCTTTTTCAGCCAGCTGGCCTTACACCAGCCTCTACTGTCACACGAGGTTACTCCTCCTCTGGCATGGGACTACGCACTTGCTTGCATTGATTTCAAGAAGTTTCCTGTTAACATATTTCTCCAGTCTGACCAGGTCCTTCTGAACAGCATCCCTACTGTCCAGTGTATTGACCACTTTTTCCAACTTAGTAATATGAGCAAACTTGCTGAGAATGCATTCTCTTACACCATCCAGGTTGTTAACACAGATATTGAACAGTAACAGTTGCAGCACTGATCCCTGAAGTATGCCACTTGCTACTGACCTCCAGAAAAACTTTGTACCATGAATCGCAACTCTTTGAGCTTGGCAGTCCAACCAATTCTCCATCTACCTCATTATCCATTTATCCAGCATGTATCTGACCATTCTGATGATAAGGAAACTTTGTAGTAGTCTGTCAAAGGCAGACTTCCTTCAAGTGTCTGAAAAAGACTTCCAAGAGGACTGATACCACCACCTATCCAGTCACTGAAGTGAGGCACCAGCTCATAGTCCTCTGGATCTTCCTTCTTGATGTTTTGATGATGAGTCTGACATTTGGGGGTTTTCCCAGTCACTAGGAACCTCCTCCAAGATACATGATCTTTTTAAGAGGTTAGGCAACAGCCTTGCAAAGACGTTAGCCAGCTCTATCAGCACCCTCAGATACACCCCATCTGTTTGAACAGGTTTGTGTATGCCTAATTGGCTAATCCTGTCTTGGATAATAGATTTGGCATTTCATCCTCTTTTCTCTCTTGAAAAGGGAGAAAGATAAAGTAGACGTTCAAGTATTATTAGAAACAGTGCAGCACACATTCAGATATGATGTTAATTATAGATTTTCCATTTCTTTGCGCAGTTAGGCCCAAATGCCACTGAAACAAATTTGACAACTTCTATCAGAAGACTGTGGTATTTTAAAGCTTTTGCAAATAGATACAAAACAGCTATTAAGACATCAATGTACGCATTCTGTGAAACTCATGAACAGTGAAGAGCTTTGTCAGTTAATATATGCAACTCAGCAAAGGTGGAGCCTTTGGTAAAAAGAGTTGAAGAATCTAGGATACAAACATATGTTGATAGAAAACACTGTGACTGACAACAATCACATGCTCAGATAAATAAGAAATACTCCTATCTGGAAGTAATGAATAAAAAAAAAAAAGCCAACAAAACTTAGATGGCAAGCTTGTGCTGGAAAGACCAACTACATTAAATAAAGGACGAGGTTTAGATAAATGCATATGTGCACAGTCAAATCACAGTTACAGAATATCTTTTAAGCAAAAACATTTCACGTACCTTATTTTTCTTGTTACTAGCATTTCATGTTTCATAATTTCAGTTCTCGTCTGTCCAATTTGTATTTTTAGCTTGCTAGGTTCTCTTTCATAATTCAACTCTTAATTTATGATAATTAGGTTTTGTTCATATTTTAATTTTGTAAGGGAAATCATTATCTTCATATAACATTTGTACTTTAAAAATAAGAAAAATTGCTACTAAATATATCATAATTTCTCTCCACCATAATGTTTCACCATTCACATTAAAGATGCAACTTTTAACTTTTTTTTTACAAAGACATTATGGCTCATTAAAGGAACATGACATTAATTACAATAAGCAAACTGTATTAAAGGAGCAAAAACACAAGGTAAGCTTACAGATCAAACTATTCTAAAAATTAACATAAACAGCATTATTAAATAATTATAATAAGTGTTAATAAATTCACTGACTTTTATCTGAAGTTTAAGATAGGCTATTTATGAATTTTATGGATCTTAGTTTCTTTTTTCATTGTAATATAAGCAATCAGAAGTAACCAAGTGAAGTCACGTATTAACCTTCTAAATGTTTACTATAAAAATTGAAAGTGTCTGTTATCTTTATAAGACAGAACTAAAATGATAAACAAACTTTGGAAATATATTCAAACTATTTTAGGACATTTGGAGTTTATCAGTTATCATTGTTATTCTGAGAATAACAAGTAAAGGAAGAGTTATCTTACTTATAAAGCTACACCTTTGTAAATATATGCATATTTTACACACATATACACAATTTCAGAAACTGAATCCTAATTTTGGGTAAGAAAACTATTATTTCCTCACAATTGGGCAATACAAACAAAAATGCTCAGAATAACCATATATATTTTATGTTATATGTTTTCTATTTTATTTTCCAGGTAATATTTACTGTTTAGTTCACTAAAACAAGTAGCATTACAACTATGACAAACTCAAAAGTGCTACCATGTTTAAATAAAAAAATTAAAAACCTCAAAACCAACAGAACTCCAAAGGACTGTCCTGTGAGCACATACCCCAAATTAAGTACTTTTATGCCAACATTATTAGCTTCTGTTCAGCTGTTTCTGGTGGGCAGAACTGTAGCTCTTACTCCATATTGTATATCATAGTAAAGCAGATGAAAAGACGCACCCATATCACATAACTAGAAGTGATGGATTTGATATAGTCCTGTTTGCCCTTCCTTTCATTGCTTTTTCTTCTGAACCATCACAGATAATCTTTTATTCTGTCCTTAATTTTCTGATGACACTCCATAATTAGGTTTATGAATCTTTGATTCATGCAATCCTTCATCTTTCTAATGTGGTTGGGGGAGCCACCATTTTTTACAGGAATCATAAGCTAACAAATCATGCCCAGAAGGCACATGGATCTTCAATTACTGTGTGATTAACACAGAAAATTAGTTAGCTAAAATAAAATCTTTTAATTCCTGAATCCTTTTAAAATACAACAAATTTGTATTATTTAGCATTTCATCAATGCTGAAACATCTAGGCAAGTGTAGAAAAAGTCCACCTTGGGGTTGTTGTGTCATATATTCCACCATTTAATTGAATGGATAGTTCAGAAGTTGTTAAACTGAATGAGAAAGGAAACACCTGGAAAAATAAGGAAGAGATAATAAAGTGTCCAATATTTGAAGCACAATGCACATATTACTGTTTTCAGCACACTGACAAGAATGTCAATAGCAAAATACACCCTGAATAAGTTCACTAAAATACTGTTCATAAATTGTTTAATCTTAGTAGGAAATTCTTTCAGTCACTTATGTTTTTTAACTTATACTTCTCACGTAAGTACCAACATGTCTATTAAATGACTAAGCTTCATATCCATTGGAGACCTAGGCAGCAAACTGAACTGAAACATTCTAGCTGTTCAGCTGACCAAAGTGTCTATTTAAGAATGAGAAAAATTGCTCTAATTTCCATTAAACATTTTCTCTCTTCATGGGAGTATAAACACACTCCACAGATGTTGATAACTACAGGTAGACTCCCAGAGATGAATCTCACCAGCATAAATTCAAAAGATTTAAAAGTATTTAAATTATTTATATTTTTCAGGCACCAAGGCCTTTTTCCTTCAGTTATTTATCTTTCATGCTTATCTCCTTCAGAACTCTTACACATTCACCTTTTTAGTTTGTTGTCCATTTTAAATAACAGACTGTGAGCTGTCAAAGTCTAAGTCTTTGTCTAAAAACTATTTCTACTTTGATTGTTGTGATGAAATGTGCAGCAAAAATGTTTTGCAAGTCCCTTAGGCAATCCTTGTATAATACCAAGGAGGTAATTTGCCTCAACTTTAGAAAAGTTTTTGACACTGCCTCCCACAATATCTGGGTTAAGTCGTTATGGTCTGGATAGATGTGTGACTAGATGGATAAAAACTAATTGAATTTTTGGCCTAATAGAGCAGTTAGTGGGCCAACAAAGTGTACTGTCGTCAAGCTGCTCTTGACAAATCAGAGTTGAGAGCGGGACTGCTACTCAGTGGAAACTGAACACGCTGAATGAATGGAGATATGAACCTTTTGATATTTTACAAGGACAAGGACAAGGCCTATATGTAGGAAGAAAGAGCCCTTTGCAATGACAGAGCAGAGCTGCAGGAAATGACCTGCAGCTTTTCGCAAGTTAAACATGAGCCAGCACTATGTCCAGGTAGCAAAAAAGGCTAACAGCATCCTCAGCTGTATTAGCAGGAACACAGGCAGAAGACTGAGGGAAATTATTATCTCCCTTTACTCAGCACTCATGAGATCACATCTGTGTCTAGTTCTGGGTTCCCCAGCAGAAAAAACACAAAGACAAAACAGAATGCATTTAATGCGACCAGCAGGTTGAAGGAGGTGAAGCTGCCCCTCTAGTCTGCTCTCGTGAGACTCTCCTTTAACACTCTGTACAGTTCTGGTGTCCTCTACATAAGAAGGACATAGAGATGTTGGACCAAGTCCAGAGGGTGGCCACGAGGATGATAAAGGGGCTGGAGCACCTCCCATATGAAGACAGGATGAGAAAATTGGGGCTGTTCAGCCTGGAGAAGAGAAGGCTGTGTGGAGACCTCGTAGCAGCCTTCCAGTATCTGAAGGGAGCATACAAGAGTGCCGGAGAGGGACTCTTCATCAGGGACAATAGTGATAGGACAAGGAGTAATGGGTTTAAACTTAAGCAGGGGAAGTTCAGGTTAGATATAATGACAAACTTTTTTACTGTGAGGGTGGTGAGGGACTGGAACAGGTTGCCCAGAGAAGTGATAAATGCTCCATCCCTGGCTATGTTCAGGGCCAGGCTGGCCAGAACCCTTGAGCAACATGGTGTAGTGTGAGGTGTCCCTGATCATAGCAGGTGGGTTGGAACTTCCAACGCTGATGATTCTATGATTCTAATGAGTTCATTGGCAGGGCCAATTTCAGGGACCTGGAGCTCTTGCTCTGTGGGGAGAGGCTGACGGACCCAGGCTTGTTACACATGGAAAAGAGATGGCTTTGGAGGTACCTCACAGCAGTCTTTCTGTAACTGCAGGGAGGTGATTAAGATGGAGTCAGACTTTTTGCAATAGTGCATGGTGAGAGGATGAAAGGCACTAGACTTGGAACAAGGCAGATTTAGAATGGAGAATCTTCATGAGGAGACTCAGGCACTTGAAGAAGTTGCATTAGGCTCTGCTCTACTTGTTCTGACCTCATAGCTGAGCCTATTTTGAGCTGCAGGTTGGACCAGAGACCTTCTGAGGTCCCTTCCAAGCTGAATTTTCCTATAATCCTATCATTAGATGAATCTATATCATTCAGTTTTGTCAAAAATGTTATCTTCTTATTGTCAGATATACTAGCATAAAACTTAACATTTGTCAGCATGTACTGCAGTTCTTTTCTGTGCTTAAAATAATGAAACAACCACAGCACCATGTGGTTTCCATTAGAAAGTGCTGACTTTTCAATAGAACAAAACAAAGATGATTTGTACAGAACAACTTCGTGTCACATTTGCAAGGATTCCCTATACAAGAGACTGTTCCCAGGTACTGGCAGTTTGTAAATGTACAACACAGTTACTTGATTGTCTGTTTGAATTAAGCCCATATGCTGAGATATCACTTCCAGGAGGTCCAGAATGTATGAATACCTACTGTCATTCCCAACACTAGAATATATATATATATATAAAATATATATATATATAAAATTTATATATATATAAAAAACATAATTAAATTTAGATGCCCAGCCTTAAATAATGATGGTTCATGGGTTGCAACCAAGTTAAAGATATTACAGTATTACGTAATCCACTCTCTTAATACCCAAAATAGCTCACATAACCTGGACTGTCTTCATATACAGAAACTACTGTTATGAAATAAGTGACAGATACAAAAAATAGAATTTTGATGATGCTATAACCAACATCTCCATGCAGATTTTCCTGATAACTGCTTTTCCGACAGTCATACAAGATCCTAGGTAGCAAGCAGGAGAACTAACAAGGAGATACAAGAATGTTGGCTTCATCTTGTCAAAGCTCCTCTCTATAAAAATGTTCTCCTCTGTGTACACGTTTTCAGAGAAGACACACTTGAAGAAAAAAAAAATTCTACAACTACCACCCTTCCACAGGTCCCTTAGATGTTTTGCCAAAAAATATCATTTTACTAACTAATGAGGTTATGGTTGTTTCTAACATGAGAAAACCCAAATTGCAATGAGGATTCTAAAAGAACTACCAAATCCAGTCACGAATGTAATTTTATTATATAAAAGTACATTGGTACAAATGGCTGCTCATGGAAGATTTCGTATCCTCAACAGAAGTAAATCTGGTAGCCTGTATGACATGCCGTAGCTTTTAGAAAAAAAATACTTATCTTAAAAACTAACTGAAGCTTTCTGGACATGTTTGTTTCAGGTGGATTATAAAATAAAATAGTTTTGTTGAGATGAGTGTACCCTACAGTTAGACCGCATACAGCATACAACTACTATGATGCAGGCTACTGTGAAACTGACTCTCCTGACCCATGTAAGATGCTCAATATTCCACAGTATAAGAGCTGCAGATTCTACATTTTCAAAGTAGTCCTATGAATATCTGGATATCCAGTGTAGCAAGCCTTCTTTTTTCTTCTTTTTTTTTTTTTTGACTCAAAAGAAATATCAATCTTTCCATTATGTGTCACTGCCATAAAATGAATATAATGTACTCATTGACTGAAATTTTGTGAAAAAATTTTAAAACCAATTGCTACATACATGTGTGGTTCTACATGATATGTGTAGCTTACACAAGAGTAACTTGTTTATCTTACCTCACCTAGCTAAAGTTTAAAATTTGAAGTTTAAAATAAAGTTGAAAATGTGAAGAAAACAACTAATGAACAATAGTGATACATTTACTTAATTTTCTGGGGTATTTTTGGCTTACCTAGTTAAAGAATATTGGGACATTGAAAATAGAATCATTCAAGTTGCATTGAAGAGAGAAATAGCCTGAGAAGACATACTTGCAAGGATATGAATTGTTATGACAGAAGGAAAAGCTGCCTACCCAACAGCAGATATGTACTCAACAGCACAACCTCAGACACTATTAACTTCTGTTTGACTTAAGTTTGTACAGATTTTTGACAGTTGTCTTCCTAGCACCATCTGGTGTCTGCCAACTTGTAACTTGTGAGAATGCACCATACACAAAATGAATTCAGCTCATGGCCTCATGGGACAGAAAAATTTACAGCAGGCATCTCCGCAAAGTCTCAGAAGAATATTAGGCAGGCTGGAATGAGCATACATTATGTTTATGATTTTTACCAACCTAGGCTGATGAAACATTGAACAAACACATATTTGCCCATGTCTCATATATTCCCTCTGCTGGAATATGAAGGATGATATGTTCATGTTATATATGAAGCACTAATGTCCATGTTACCTGGATTTTACGTATGAAATATTTCCTTCTTCAGTCCAACTTTTACTTAGAAGATATTCTAACTACATTTCAGGTAAATGGTACTTTAACCAGCTTCAGCTTACATGGCATGTATGAAAAAAAATCACATAATATATACTTTTCCAATAAAAACATATTGAAAAGATATTCAGTATAGCCTTAAGAACTGGAATACTAATTTTTTTTTTTACAATGCATAGCTGTCGACAGCAATATCAGGGCACAGCTGTGCAGAAAATGATTCAACCTTCATATGCTGCCACTGTGTATACTATACTGTAATTCATAAATATGAGGAGTGAAAGTATCATTATTCAATGTCCCTGAGGAAAATAAGAGCCTATGGTTTTTTAGCATTCATCTGTTTTACAGAATGGTTTAATTTCATTTTAATGTATGCATTATTTTGTCTTAGGGGGAAAAAAAACACCCCTGAAATGGTAAAATAATCAAATACTGAATCAATATGCAATAAACTGTTCTGATATCACTTTCAATTTGTTTTAGTACAATTAAAATAATATATTTTCTAAATACTTTTAGAGATGTGCACCTGTTATATCTTACTATTATTACGGAATATATCACTATTTGATAGTTTCATCAAAAAACCCTAGATGGTAGTCTATCTGAATTACGGTAAATAAAATATGGCCACTGTCTTAATTAGTCTGCAAGATTAAAATCAAATGGATCTGGGATAAAAACTGAAGTCTAAATATACC